>NW_026512802.1:0-98743 GCF_027579735.1 Bombina bombina
AGACTCAGAGAGAGGCCCTCTTTCAAGGAGTGCTTGCAGAAGTCTCCTGTACCATTGTATCCTATGAGTTTGATCCCACCATGCCTCCATCTCCCTCCCATGCATCCTGGTTCTGAGTCACCAGGTACTGCTGAGCCGATGCATTTGGGATTCACACATCTCTCCATGGTGGAGAGGGTGTTTCGGAGGAGGGAGGGGCTCTGTCTCTATTGTTAGTTACAGGGGCCACATTTTAAAGTCTACATGGCTGGGAAATGCTCGCACCTACTGTCCTGTCGGGGACAGAGCCCGGAAACCGCTAAAGGAGAAGCATTTGGTCATGGTTGTTCTTTCCTGGGTGGACTCCCCCATAGTCACCCAGGCTCTTGTTGACTCCGGTGCTGCAGGCTATTTCATTGACAGTGTTTTTGTATCAAAGCACTACATTCCTGTATTGCCTCGGCCCATTCCGCTTGCTATTGAGGCCATTGATTGCAGGCTGCTTCAGCCCGCACTCATTACTCACGAAACCACTCCGTTATCCATGGTTGTTGGGCTCTCCATTTTGAAACCCTCCAGTTCCAGGTGATAAACTCTCTACATTCTCCCATTGTTCTAGGTTATACCTGGCTCCAAAAGTGCAGTCCCAGTCTCGACTGGCACAGGTCCGAAATTTTGTCATGGTCTCCGCAATGTATTTCCACTTGTCTTTGGAAACCAGTCAAAGTCTTGTGCACTTGTTCGGTATCTCAATTGCCAGAGGAGTACCGAGAGTTCCTAGATGTTTTTGACAAGATGCATGCTGGTACGTTGCCTCCCCCAACTGGTCTTAAGATTGTGCCATAGAGCTGCAACCCAGAGCCATTCCTCCATGGGGCTGTGTTTACCATCTGTCTGTTACGGAGAATTGTGCTATGGAGGAGTATGTTGCCAATACTCAGTCGCGAGGAATCATCTGCAAATCCTGCTCTCCTGCAGGGGTTAGCTTCTTCTTTGTGAAGATAAAGGGTGGCGAGTTAAGACCATGCATCGATTATAGGAGTCTTAATCGTCTTACTATTAATAATGCTTACCAAATTCCACTCATTACTCTCCTCAATTTTCCCATTGTTCTAGGTTATACCTGGCTCCAAAGCGCAATTCCAGTCTCAACTGGCACAGGTCCAAAAAGTTGTCATGGTCTCTGCAATGTATTTCCACTTGTCTTCGGAAACCAGTCAAAGTCTTGTGCACTTCTTTGGTATCTCAATTACCAGAGGAGTACCGAGTGTTCCTAGATGTTTTTGACAAGATGCATGCTGGTACGTTGTCTCCTCACCGGTCTTAAGATTGTACCATAGACCTGCAACCCAGAGCCATTCCTCCACGGGGCTGTGTTTACCCTCTGTCTGTTATGGAGAATTGTGCTATGGAGGAGTATGTTGCTAATACTCAGTCATGGGGAATCATCTGCAAATCCTGCTCTCCTGCAGGGGCTTGCTTCTTCTTTGTGAAGATAAAGGGTGGCGAGTTAAGACCATGCATTGATTATAGGGGTCTTAATCATCTTACTATTAAGAATGCTTACCCTATTCCACTCATTACTCTCCTCAATTTTCCCATTGTTCTAGGTTATACCTGGCTCCAAAGCGCAATCCCAGTCTCGACTGGCACAGGTCCAAAATTTTGTCATGGTCTCTGCAATGTATTTCCACTTGTCTCCAGAAACCAGTCAAAGTCTTGCGCACTTCTTTGGTATCTCCATTGCCAGAGGGGTACTGAGAGTTCCTAGATATTTTTGACAAGTTGCTGTTGCTGGTATGTTGCCTCCTCACCGGTATTACGATTGTGCCATAGACCTGCAACCCGGAGCCATTCCTCCTTAGGGCTGGGTTTACCCTCTGTCTGTTGCAGAGAATTATGCTATGGAGGAGTATGTTGCCAATGCTCGGTCGCGGGGAATCATCTACAAATTTTGCTCTCATGCAGGGGACTAGCTTCTTCTTTGTAAAGGAAAAGGGTTGCGAGTTAAGACCATGCATCGATTATAGAGGTTTTTATAGGGGTCTTAATCATCTTACTATTAAGAATGCTTACCCTATACCGCTCATTACGGAACTCTTTGACCACCTCAAGGGAGCTGCTGTCTTTTCTAAACTTGATTTGAGAGGAGAGTACAATCTTGTAAGGATCAAGGAGGGCCATGAATTGAAAACTGCATTTAACACCAGGATAGGGCATTATGAATATATTGTAATTCCCTTTGGCCTATGTAATGATCCAGCTATTTTCCAAGAATGTATTAATCATGTCCTACAAGATATGTTGCAACAGTGTTATGTAATTTCTGTTGCAGTGTTCTCCATGGATCCTGACAAGTTGTCTGCAGTTCTGCAGTGGCCTCGCCCAGATGGTCTTCGGTCTATTCAACGTTTTTCGGGCTTTGCCAATTACTTTAGAAAGTTTATTAAAAACTTTTCTTCCTTAGTCAAACCTTTTACAGACATGATTTGTAAAGAGAATGATCCACTCCATTGGTCACCTACTGCCATTAAGGCCTTTGAGAGTCTTAAGACTGCCTTTGTTGCCACTCCAGTTCTGGCTCATCCTAAGCCTAACCTGCCTTTTGTTCTTGAGGTTGATGCCTCTGAGACTGGAGTAGGTGCCCTCTTGTCTCAACATCCTATGCCTGACTGTTCCTTGTATTCATGCGGTTTAATCTCTAAGAAATTGTCTCCAGCCGAGTGCAATTATGAAATTGGCGACAAGGAATTACTGGTCATAATTTTTGCACTCAAGGAATGGAGGCATCTTCTCGAGGGTACTAGCATACCATTCTTACTGACCACAAGAGTTTAACTTATCTATCTAAAGCAAAATGTTTATTGCCCTGACAGGCCAGATGGGCACTATTTTGTCTCGGTTTAATTATGTGGTCTCCTACCTGTCTGTTAGTAAGAATGTTAGGGCTGATGCCCTCTCTTGACAATTTTCGCCTCTGTACAAGGAGGAGTCTGTACCTACTCCAGTTATACCTCCTGGCTATATTTTGGCCACCATACATACTAATATAACTTCTCCCTTGGAGGGGGAGATCCTGGCTGCATAAACCAATACACCTCCTAAGAAACCTAGTGGTAAGTGCTTTGTACCTGAGAATCTTCAAACTAAACTATTGCACACTTACCACTATCCTAAAGCCGCAGGTCACCCGGGCAAGAACCAAATTATTTGGTCTGTCACTCGACAATTCTGGTGGCCAGGTCTTTGTTCTGATGTTGCTGCGTATGTTGCCTTGTGTTCCTCGATGTCTTCCTGGGGGTCTTCTCCAACCAATTGCTAATGGTGAGCGTCCTTGGACACATCTTTCCATGGACTTCATGTTTCCAATAACAATACTGTTATCCTAATGGTGGTTGACCATTTTTCTAAAATGTCACATTGCATACCCTTGAAGAAGCTGCCTACTGCTCCGGAACTTGCTTAGATTTTTGCCCGGCATCTCTTCCATTTACATGGGTTACCCAAGAAGATAGTCTCGGACCGGGGTAGTCACTTTGTCTCCAGATTTTGGTTCTCATTTTGTGCTGAAATGGGGATCCAGCATTCCTTCTTCTCTCATATCACCCTCAATCCAATGGGGCTGCAGAACAGTCCAATCAAGCTCTGGAACAGTTCCTCCATTGATATGTCTCTGATCACTACAATAATTGGTCTGAACTGTTAACTTGGGCACAGTTCGCTCGTAATAGTGCTATTAATGCTTCCTCCCAGTTATCCCTGTTCATGGCGAATTATGGGTTTCAACCATCCTTGCTGCCCGATTCATGTCTCAGGGTATTCCGGCTTTGGAGGAGCTTTTACGGCAACTCTGTTCCATGTGGGTGCAGATTCAGGATTGCCTTCATCAGTCTATGCAGCACCAAAAATTCCAGGCTGATCGTAGGTGTCTGCTCGCACCTTCCTACCAGGTGGGTGAGAGGGTTTGACTGTCCTCCCGCAACTTAAATCTTTGTGTGCCTTCCAATAAACGTACTCCCTGTTATGTTGGTCCTTTTTAAATACTCCGACGGGTCAATCCTGTTGCCTATGCTTTTGACCTTCCTCCTGCAATGCGCATCTCCAATGTTTTTCATGTCTTCCTCTTGAAACCATTGGTTTGTAATCGGTTTACCACTGTGTTGCCTTGTCCCCATCCTATCTCAGTTGACAACCATGAAGAATATGAGGTCAGCAGCATTATTGACTCCTGTATGTCTAGGGGTCGCGTACTGTATTTGTTTCACTGGAGTGCTTACGCTCAAGAGGAGCATTCATGGGTTCCCTCCTCTGATGTTCATGCTCCCGCCCTCCTCCATGCCTTCCATGCCCATTTCCCCAATAAGCCTTTTGTCCTCCTGCGGGGGAGGGGTCATTGAGGGGAGGGTACTGTAAGGGTTTCACCCTGCTCTGTTAGCTATTTGCTACTGGCTGCCATTTTACTTACCTCTCTCACTGAATCTGATGCAGAGTGTGTAATGCAGCTCTCTCATCTGGGCACCCTCTTATGGCCAAACCGGTGAACATCAGTGTGAGACAGATTGCAGTCCCAGGATTATTAAGTCAAAATTAGTATTTAAAGGGCCTCTGTTCAGTATGCTTTTGCCCTTGTGTTGTCTCAGACTTGTTTGTTTTTCCTGTGTTCCCAGTTCCTGTGTATAACCTGGCTTGTTTGACGTCCCTTCTGGTACCTGATCCCTGACTTGTTCCTGACTCTGCTGTTTTACTAGTTCATGATCCCGGTTCGTCTGAATACTCACTTTGGCTCCTGACTCGGCTTGTCTGACTACCAGCTCTGGCTTTGATTCCTGGCTTGAGGACATTTTATTATTTTTTGTTATTAATAAAGGTGTGATTATTTTTGCACTTCTCAGTCTGATTCCTGGTACCTCCTGAGGGCAGGAGAGGTTAACAAGATGTTTATTTGTTTGGATTTTAAGATTTATTGAGCACCTATGGAGCAAGCACTAATGCGGCTTGTCTTAGTCAATGACTTGTCAAGTGGTTTAAATGTATTTATTTGTTTACAAGTTTGATAAATAAAATTGACTGCATCCTTTATACCCCTAGTTACAGTGTGTGTTTGGATTTATTGGGTTTGGAACATAGTGCCTAAGTTTGGGGGTCATGTTTTGCAGCATTACAGGTTACACAATTTGATTTTGGCATAATAGAAAGCGGTGTGGCAAGCAATATTTTCACATTAAAGCAAGAGGTGTTTGTTAAAAAGGATTTACTACACGGGGGCGGAGCTGACTAACAGGAGAGTGGACGTGTCTGTCTGGAGCTCCTATGTAATAACCACTAAGATGACGCAAATATATAGCTATCTAATGATATTCAACCTCTCAACACTTTGCAGTTAAGGGTAATACGATCTACCTGCTTTCCCTAAAAATAACCCCCTCCATCTTGCAGACTCTAACCCCCACTTTAAACAGCGGCACTGTTTGGGGCCTGCTTCATCTGATGAGGCAGTCTGGGCGTAATTTCATCTTATTCTGCAGAGTCCCTATCTCGCCCTCTGCAGCATGGATCTAATGGTAGCACTTCACAAGTTTGAGGATCGTTTTTGCAGTGCCCTGGATACCCATTACTCCGAAATAAACCTGCTACTCTTACAGCTTTGCAAACTGCTCCCTAACTCACATGCTGCGCAAGATGGCGGGGACAAATCGGGAACCGCTAGCACCACTGACACGCAAGATCTCATATGTCCCGATATCTCGATCTCCCAGACAGCGGTTGCCGTATCTCCTGGGGTCTCCAGGCAGCACTATAGCCAGTGCGGCGATGACCCGACAGACACCCTAAGAGTGATGGGGCCTGGATCGGCTGCACCAGAGCCTAGGTCTGTAAAAGACTTGGATCTATTCACCTACCCAACAGATTTCATGACAGCCGCTTCGCACAATCTGATCTCTGGATCCGCCTTGGATCTTTCACCTTCTAGAGGTACAGACACTCACGATCTCCCTACCTCTCCTAGCGGAGACACCATATGATGAACCTTCTCATTGAGGCATACGATCTCTCCTTCCCCAGGAGCAGCTTTTAAGAAAATGCGAGGCAACAATCACAGGTGTTGGCTAGGATGGTCAGACTATCAAAGAAGCCCATAACAGCCTGGGTCGTTCTATGGGGTTGGCTTGAACCATAAAAACTTCTGTTTATGTTGCATTTTACCATCTGGACGCTACACCTTATCGGGCCACAGCATTATGCTCTATACCCTGCAACGTGCACTTATATCTCATTGCTTCTGTCACTGGAAGATATATATAGGATGGCTGAAATACTGAATACGCTACACCTCCTAGTTTGATCGTTGAGCACCAGTTTATGTTATGCTATTTTAAATGTTTCAGTTTGTTTTATACCACTGCATCTTATGTTTATGTAGTAAACCTTGCTCCACTACACATATTATTAGCTAACTGTAATTTGGAGCACTGTTTTGCTACTCCCTTGTTGTGCCTTCTCTCATTGTATCATATTTTAAACTTTGCTACCTACTGTCCTATGGTCCATAGGTGTTCTACTGAGATATATGTGGATGTGGGTTTATATACCCACTTTATTTACTGATACAACTGCTCATTGACCCAAAATTCATGTTTAAATTTAATGCATTATACCCATCCCACTCAGGAAAAATAACTATATTACTGGTTTCTTTTGTATTAGCCTTAGTTACAACGTGATTATATTTAAATAGCTCTATATAGATATCTCTCAACTCCTTTAAGCAGGTCTGGGGGAGTAGTTGATATATCTATTATCCAATATCCCATGCCTCAAATGTTTACTCTGCTTTTTCCTTAGACCACAGAATATTATGTTAAAGTTTTTGTAGTAGGTTTAGCCACAGCGTATATGTCAGGGTGCTGTAACCCTTAATGTAATAGGATCTCAACTGCAGACTGTCACTCTAAGGTATGAGAGTTAATTGGATGCCTTTACAGTTCTATTGTACCAGTTATGGTAAGATACAGTTTGTCATAGGAATAGAATGGGTACCTTAGTAATGGGGAGACGTGTCTGTGCTGCAGCTGCAGCGCTTCTGTTCAGCCTGTGTGCAGTTCTCAGAAACAGCTGACAGGCAATCAGCGTAAGCCCTTCGTGTGCCGGGACTATCGTGCAGTAAGTGGAAGCAGAACGTAGGTGTGCCGCTGGAGTCCTATCACAGACAGCGCTTGCTGGCGGGTTGCCCGTACTAGAGTTGGGACAAAGTTAGTCGTGAGCGGGTATGACCCCGAACAGTATTTGTAATCCCTCTGCATTGGAGTCGAAAATCCTGTGAGTGTTTTGTGTAGGGAGCAAGCCACAGGAGGAAATACTTTAGTTAGTGCTTAATCCGCACAGGTATTTTGTATTCGAAGTATTGTAAACTTGCTTATCAGAGTAAGCGTAACTTAGGTGGAAAACTTTATCCAAGTTGGAGAATAAAGTTAGTGTTAAATATTAACAAGTATGGAAGTAGCCAAGAGGTCAGAAGTAGCGTCCTCTCACATGAGATTCAGGTAGTCCTAAACAGATTAATCGGCAGGTGGAAGGGGGAGGAGCAAGATAAATAAAATTGAGTTAAAGGTACAGGTACCATTCCTGACAGGTCCCCCCTTCAAAGGTGCTGCAACCGCAGCAGTTACAGCAGGTTTATCCGATGGGAGCCTATGGAAACGGCCAATCAAACGTGAGGCATTGATTGTTGGATGAGGGTTCCCAAGAATCCTCATCATGTGAGTAGCCCTTCCAATGGACCAGGTATTGCAATACCCCTTCTGGGAGAGTCTGGAATCGAGTATGTCCAGAAACTTTCATAAACAGTCTCCCCTCCTGTAAGACAGGTGGGTTATCGAAGAAACAGACTGTTGCCGAGTGGGTACATAGGTTTCAACAAAGAAAACAGTGGAATGTGGGATGAACAGGGAGTTCAGTTGGTAGCATGAGGGTCCACAGCGTTTTCATTAACGACTTTGATGACTTTATAGGGACCAAATGAAGAGATGGGAAAATTTCCGAGTAGGAGTTTTTAAGCTTCAAGTGGCGAGTGGACAACCAAACTAGATCACCCACTCGATAGTCGGGTGCTGGGCCCTCTTCTTATCAAAGTGAAATTTTTGCCGCTGCTGGGCTGCATGAACGTTCTCCTTGAGGAAGGGTGAACACTTCAAGAAGTGAGTTAGTCGTGTCATCTACTACAGGTGAGGTAGTGTTGAGATGGGGATGAAGATGGAAGGTTGGATGATCTCCGTAGTTGGCTTAGGAACGAGTACTCTTAGTAGAGCTGTTAGTGTGTTATTATAGGCAAATTCCGCCATAGGTAAGTTGGTCATCCACTCAGCCTGTTGATGGGAACAATAGCATCTAATGTATTGTTCAATCCATTGATTAACGCGTTCTGTCTGTCCGTTTGTTTGAGGATGGAATGCGGTGCTGTAGCGATGATTTATATCAAGAACCTTACACAATTGTCTCCAGAACTTCGAAGTGAATTGGGATCCTCTATCGGATATTATAACGGAAGGTAAGCCATGTATTCGGACTATATGTGAAAGGAATAACATGGAGGTTTCTGCAGCGGTTGGTAGTTTTTTGTAAGGGATAAAGTGTGCCATTTTGGTTAGTACATCCACAACTACCATGATCGTAGTCGACTGGTTGGATGCTGGTAAATCGACTATGAAGTCCATTCCTACTGTATGCCAGGGTCTGTCTGGTATAGGAGAAGGTTTTAACAAGCCATACGGTTTAGCCTTTTCCGTTTTCGATACAGCACATACATGACAACTCTTGATAAACTGGTCAACAGATTGTTGATTGTTAGGCCACCAATAGTTCCTCTTGACAAGTTCGGTCGTCTTAGTGATCCCTGGATGTCCTGCCAGAGGGAATCATGATGGTCACGGAGTATGTCATCTCTTAAAGTAGGGGGTTGTAAATCCTTCCATGTACATGAGCTATACCCCTGGAGTCTATTTGTTGTCCAAAGCTGGAAGAGAGGTATCTTTTCTTGATGTGACTTTAAGGTTAAGGTGGAATATCCTTACTACCCCAATGAATTGGATGGGGGTGCGAGTATTGGGTTGGACAGTTGATGGTTGGGTTGGAGGAGGAAACTGTCTGGACAAGAATCAGCCTTACCGTTTTTAGCTCCAGGGTCGTATGTAATGTGGAATTGAAATCTTGTGAAGAACAGACTCCAACGTACTTGACGTGCCGACAGAGCTTTACTTGATTGGAGGTATTCAAGATTTACGGTGATCTGTATATATAAGAATCGGGAAAGAAGCTCCCTCGAGTAGGTGTCTCATGTTCCAGGGATGCCTTTATAACAAGAAGCTCCTTCTCCCCAATGGGATAAGTTACGTTCCAGGGGGAGTCATGAGTCTTGAATAAAATGCGACAGGGTGTATGGGATCTGTGGGGATTTTCTTTGGGACAGTATGGCACCTAGGGGCATAATCTGAGGCATCCACCTCCAAGATGAACTGTAGACCAGTGTCTGAAAATTGTAGAATGGGAGCAGATGTGAATGATTTCTTAAGGTTGTCAAAAGCCATTTGAGCTTCTGGGTGCCATCGGAAAGGTGTGTGAGAGCCTGTGAGAGCACTGAGTGGTCTGGCTATATTTGGAGAACCCTTTAATGAACTTCCTATAGAAGTTGGCGAATCCTAAAAACCTTTGTACATCTTTTTTGGAAGTGGGTATAGGCCAGTTTTGTACAGCTTCTATTTACCCTCCTCCATTTGTACTCCGATGAGGATATCTTATTAAGCCTAGAAAGGTAATTTCATGAGTATGAAAGGGTACATTTTTCCACTTGGCATAAAGGTCGATGTTTCTAAGTCGTTCTAGGACCCACCTTACATGCTTCTTGTGGTCTTGCAGGTTATCAGAGTAGATTAAGATGTCATCAAGATAAATGACAAGGCACACGTCCAATAAATCCCTGAAAATATCATTTAATGAAATATTGGAACGTGGCCGGGGCGTTGCAGAGCCCGAACGGCATCACCGTATACTCATAAAGCCCATAGCGGGTCCTAAATGCGGTGAGCCATTCATCGCCCTCCCTGATTCGTACAAGATTGTAGGCGCCCCTGAGGTCCAGTTTCGTGTAAATGGTTTCTTTACTTAACCCTCTCGACAAGTTCAGGTATAAGTGGAAGTGGATATCTATTCTTCTTGGTCCCTTCTGTTCAATTCTCTATAATCGATTATGGGCCTTAGGGACTTATCCTTATTTCTCACAAAGAACATACCTGCTCCAGCAGGAGAGGTAGATGGTCTGATGAATCCCTTTTTTAGGTTCTCATCAGGTACTCTTAAGGTGTTCCAATTCAGGTTGAGATAGTGGGTATATGTGCCCATAAGGTATGGTAGATCCGGGTAGTAGATCGATAGGACAATCGTATATACGGTGGGGTGGTAGGTGTTCTGCTTGTTTCTTATTAAATACGTCCATATACTCAGTGTATTCATGGGGTATAGTACCTTGTGAGATGTGGAGGAGTTGTTGATGTGGGTAACAGGTGTTACGGCAGTACGTCGAATTTAAGTCAACTTGAAGTGTTTGCCAGGATATGGTATGATGATGTTTTTGCAACCATGAGAGACCCAGTACCACAGAATATAGTGGTGAAGGAATGACGTCGAAAGTGATGTATTCGATATGACCATCACCCATACTGACCTTAAGAGGGATGGTGTGGTGGGGTTACAGGACCAGAAGAAACATATGAACCATCAATAACACGAATAGAAATTGGGTTTGCTTTCAGAATTAGTGGTATTTTATTATTATTTACAAGTGTTAAGTCAAGAAAATTGGATTAAGCTCCTGAGTCGACGATTGCTTCAAGCTTGTAGGACTTGCTGATCCCACTGTAAAGAGAGAGACATGGTACAGTAAGCTGCATTCAGGATCTTATTTGTCATGCAGTTATACACAATATTTTTGCCTTACATCTTTTTCTGACGCTGTAGTAGAGGGCATTCTTTTACGAGATGAGTTGGAGATGCACAATACATACAGAGATTCTTCTGTTGTCTTCTGTGCCTTTCCTCAAGCGTGAGAGGTCCTTTGGTAAACCCAATCTCCATAGGTGTGGAGGTATCCTTGGTTGGGGTGCTGGGTAGTACCTTTGGGTACCTTCTGTCTGCTGTCGTTCGGATCTTCTCTCGCGGAGTCTCCTATCTATCTGAATACTGAGTGTCATGAGATCCTCTAGGCCTCTAGGTAATTCAGTACGGGCTAGTTCATCTTTAAGGCTGTCTGAGAGCCCTAGGCGGTATTGGTTATGAAGAGCGATCTCACTCCACTCTGAATCTTGGTATAGAGTTTAAATTCAGATAAATACTCCTCTACAGGACGTCTACCCTGTCTGAGTGATCGCATCTTTGCCTCAGCTGTCAGCTGTTTTGGGGTATCCTCATAAAGGGTGCTCATTGCAGAGAAAAAATCAGTGAGTGAACCCAAGATAGGGGTCTTCATTCTCTAGAAAGGTATCCGCCCATACCCTAGGTTCTCCAGAGAGGAATGAAATAAACAGTCATGACCTTGAGTCTTTCTGTACTGTATGTCCTAGGCTTCATCTGGAACAATAAATAGCAGGCGTTCTTGAACTGCCTGAATAGCTTTCTGTCTCCTGCAACCGTTCAGGTAGACAGACCTGTGGGTTCTGGGATGTTATCCTAACGGCAGCTCTGAGCCTATCAATTTGTAATTGGAGCTCCTCATTCCTTGAGAGAGTTGCTCAACCTGCTGAGATAAATTGTATACGACCGTAGGCAGGTCTGCTGGATCCATAAATGGCCCGATTAATATGTCTGGGTGCTGTAACCCTTAATGTAATAGGATCTCAACTGCAGACTGTCACTCTAAGGTATGAGAGTTTAATTGGATGCCTTTACAGTTCTATTGTACCAGTTATGGTAAGATACAGTTTGTCATAGGAATAGAATGGGTACCTTAGTAATGGGGAGACGTGTCTGTGCTGCAGCTGCAGCGCTTCTGTTCAGCCTGTGTGCAGTTCTCAGAAACAGCTGACAGGCAATCAGCGTAAGCCCTTCGTGTGCCGGGACTATCGTGCAGTAAGTGGAAGGCAGAACGGAGGTGTGGCCGCTGGAGTCCTATCACAGACAGCGCTTGCTGGCGGGTTGCCCGGTACTAGAGTTGGGACAAGAGTTAGTCGTGAGCGGGTATGACCCGCGAACAGTATTTGTAATCCCTCTGCATTGGAGTCGAAAATCCTGTGAGTGTTTGTGTAGGGAGCAAGCCACAGGAGGAAATACTTTAGTTAGTGCTTAATCCGCACAGGTATTTGTATTCGAAGTATTGTAAACTTGCTTATCAGAGTAAGCGTAACTTAGGTGGAAAACTTTATCCAAGTTGGAGGAATAAAGTTAGTGTTAAATATTAACAAGTATGGAAGTAGCCAAGAGGTTCAGAATAGCGTCCTCTCACATGAGATTCAGGTAGTCTAAACAGATTAATCGGCAGGTGGAAGGGGGAGGAGCAAGAATAAATAAAATTGAGTTAAAGGTACAGGTACCATTCCTGACAGTATATAAGAGGTCCCAACATCTCTTTACCCAGCTAAATACACTTCACCTGAAAGTCTCTAGTTTGGCTGTAATATGCAGCATTCTTCTAATGGTTACTGAGGGGTAGTGTTTGACTTAGTTTTCTGTTATATCTACACCAGTGACCCTCCTCTTGATATTGAATGTGGCCCCCAATAAATATATTAGCTCCTATACTTTACACACATCATACTGTTAACGTGGCCCCAAGGTATTCACCTCTATGACTCCTCTCCCCAGGCCACTCCTGTGCTCCTCTATTAGTGGGTTGAAGCCATATAATACTGTTGGCCCTGGCCAGGACATAGACATTAAGCTGTTTTTTTTTAAGAGACCCTTCTCCTTATATTTGCATAGCTATATAACTTAGAGAGACATGGAACTATAGGTTTGGAGTATAGCAGATAATCCTAGTAATCATTGTTTAAGACTACGTATATATCATACCTAGTCTCTCTATGGTCATTCCCACATTATTAATACACATCATTGGCTCAGGTAGAGCCTCTCTCCTCCCTTTCCCCCGCCGTACTTGTTGCCTGCGGGTCATATCCCTCCTCCTTTTTCCTGCACTGCCTATAGGGTAGCACTCCCCTAGGAGAGGGGCTCACACGGTGATCTCCTAGGCCCCAAACATTATCCTCCCTCCCCCCCAAGGCAAATTTTACATGTCCAGTAGCAGTCTCATTCATCCCACGCCCCACTCTAGAATATATAAATTCCACCTCAATGTTACTATAGACACTGCCGGGCTGTGTTAACTGGGAAGACACGGCTAGGCATAACTTTGATTTCGGTCTGAGATTTATCAGCAGGGGGCTAACAGTATACATAAGTAGAGATACCTGTCAAGATTCATCTGGGATTTTCACATATCTCATAAACCCCCCCTGTCTCTATCCCTATGGGGAAGCTACTCTTACTCTTGCTCCTATCCTAGCTTGGATTAACACTTGGTCTAAGTAGGGAGGCAATCCTATTGCATAATATATTTAAATGCTCTGGGTCCTCGAATTATCTATCTATCCAATAAACAAACTGGCTCCGCCCCCCCACCCTTCCTTCTTTATTATCAAGCGGCTCCTGCCCGCTGTAACCCCCCTCCCATCAAAATATAGAGCTACCCCCTCCCTAGTCCCAACCCTTCCCATATGGATATTTGAATCTTTTCCTCATAGTGCTAGGAGAGGTCCTTTCAAGTATATATTATTTTCATGGCGCTCTATCATAAAACCGAAGTCTTCCTATGAAACAGCTCACTCCTCAGAGTTATGCTCATGATATATGAATAAGTCTCACTGCTAATTGTACAATGTCTTTACTCTTTTGTATCTTTTTGTGGGCATACCTTATGTTCTGTATCTGTTCATGACTTCAATAAAAAAATTATTTAAAAAAAAAAAAAAGGATGTTACACAGCTCTTGCTTTTGTGTAAAAATTGTGATTGTCCGTGCTCCCTAGAAACGACAAAAAACACAAATTCTGTGAAGTGCAAATTCGATATGTGTATTCAGATCCATGTGAGGATCTGCATGCTCCACCAGATCTTAGTGTAGTGATCTTTCATAAGCATAGATCTGGGTCTGAAAACATCCAAATGGTACAAGTGGCCGCTACTTTCCACATTTAAAGCCTCTAATTGCATACATCTACTGCAAATCAATAGCTGGTTTAGGCAATCTGCACCAATTGGAAACCTAAGCTTTAAGTTTTTTGCATTTCTAGGAAACATGGGATAAAGCAAAATGTTTACACAAAAACAAGTGTTTTTTATGTTCATTTTTTTGTTGGAGAACAAATAAAGGATATTTAAGGTTAAGAGAAAATTTTCACTAGCTTGATAAAGGTTAACCTAAATATCTACACAGTACTTCTATGGCAAAAAGCAATATAGTAGACAAATCCCAATGTAAAACACAATAGTTTTAGTCAGATAATGAACAACATGCCTGTTATGTTTTGGGTTTAACTGAAATGAACAAGTGCTTGCTGGGAGATGCTGACTGTTGAAGTTGTTATGCACAAACCTTTATGTAGTAGCTAGAAGCATAATAAATATCTGATCTAGAGTTAAACTTCTACTGAATGATTGACACAACATAGCCTCAGACTCAATCTGCAAAGATGAAATGGACGCGAGGCCAGAGGCAAGATATAGGATGGTAGAAAGAGGAGAACTTAAGGCACAGTCCAACACAGGTCAAGATAGTGGTAATCTGTTGACAATCATTGTAAATCAGGATAGGAGGTTGTGTACCACAAATCAGATAGTAAGCAGACTGATAATGATCAGAAAATGATATAGAAAGGCTATGGCCAACATGAGATATAAGTAGGGTATGGCAAACAAATGCCATAAGTAACTATGTCATACTGACAGGATCTACAGGCAGAGACAAATAGTGATATAGTCGGATTATTGCTGACAAGTGCTATACAAAGGATACTGTGATATAGTCAAGTTAAGGATTTCAAATACTATAATCAGATGTAGCTAACATGTACTAATGCATATTATGGCTGACAATTGGAAAAACAAGAAAGAAAGAAGGGTGCCTCCTAGTGTAGCCAATAGTATACTGAATTCTTATCATAAGATTAAAGTAACCATACTCACAATGTTTACTTGGCATAAATAATGCCCAAATTCACCGGCTGAGATCTTACAGTGTCCCAGCTCACTGCACTCCGGTATTTACTGGCTGCTTTTTTGATAGATCAAACTCAATAGAACTCTTAAAGAAACAGTATAAAGGGTGCAACTATGGTAAACCCTCCCATATTACAGATAAGGGAAAAATGATACTCACAAAATTGTTTGCACATACGTATGAAAACATGATGGGATATTTTAGTGCCCCAGCTCACTAAACTCTGGCAACCTCCTCCCAGCAGGACTCTACAGATATTCATGACTCCAAAAATTAAGCCAATCAGTTTCTACAAATAAATGTATAAAAAATTAAAACTTAAAAACAACGGGCTAGGTTATGAGTTTTGCGGTATGAGGGGTGCGGTGCTAACTTGCACGTTATTGTCCTCTGCTCACTTACCTACAGCGCTGATATTACAGGTTTTTCATTAACCCGGTGTTAGCAGCAAGAAGTGAGCGTAGAAAAAATTTGAGCTCCATACCGCACTCCAATACCAGCGCTGCTGAAAGCTGCGGTGAGCTGGTTTTAACGCGCTCGTGCACAATTTCCCCATAGACATCAATGGGGAGAGCCGGCTGAGAAAAAGTCTAACACCAGCAATAAAGCAACGAAAAGATCAGTAAAGCAGCCCCATTGATTCCTATGGGGAAACTAAATTTATGTTTACACCCTATCATGAACCCTGAGTCTAAACACCCCTAATCTTACACTTATTAACCCCTAATCTGCCGCCCCCAACATCCCCGATATCTACATTATATTTATTAACCCCTAATCTGCCGCTTCGGACATCGCCGCCACTATAATAAACATTTAACCCCTAAATAAATACCCCTAAACTAACCCCTAAACTAAATGCTGCACTCCCGCATCTCAAACACTAGTTAAATATTATTAACCCCTAATCTGCTGTCCCTAACATCGCTGCAACTTACCTACATTTATTAACCCCTAATCTGCCGCCTCCAACGTAGCCGCCACTATACTAAATGTATTAACCCCTTAACCTAAGTCTAACCCTAACCCTAACACCCACTCACTTAAATGTAATTAAAATAAATCTAAATACAACCTACTATTAATAACTAAATAATTCCTATTTAAAACTAAATACATACCTATAAATTAAACCCTAAGGTAACTACAATATAACTAATAGTTACATTGTAGCTAGCTTAGGATTTATTTATTTTTTACAGGCAAGTTTGTATTTATTTTTAACTAGGTAGAATAGTTACTAAATAGTTATTAGCTATTAACTATTTACTAATTACCTAGCTAAAATAAATACAAATTTACCTGTAAAATAAAAACTAACCTGAGTCACACTAACACCTAACCTTACACTACAATTAAATACATTGCCTAAATTAAATAGATTACCTAAATTACAAAAAAAAAAACCCACTAAATTACACAAAATAAAAAAAGACATTATCAGATATATTTAACTAATTACACCTAATCTAATAGCCCTACCAACAAAAAAATGCCCTCCAAAAATACAAAAAACCATAGCCTAAACTAAACTGCCATTAGCACTTAAAAGGGCATTTTGCAGGGCATTGCCCCAAAGAAATCAGCTCTTTTACCTGTAAAAAAAATACAACCAACACCCCAACAGTGAAACCCACCACCCACACAACCAACACCCCAAATAAAACCCTAACTAAAAAAACCTTAAGTTCCCATTGCCCTGAAAAGGGTATTTGGATGGGCATTGCCTTTAAAAGGGCATTTAGCTCTTTTTCAATTGCCCAAACCCCTAATCTAAAAATAAAACCCACCCAATAAACCCTTAAAAAAACCTAACACTAACCCCCGAAGATCCACTTACAGTTTTGAAGACCGGACATCCATCTTCATCAAGCCAGGCGAAGTCTTAATCCAAGCAGGCAGAAGTCCTCAACGAAGCCGGGAGAAGTCTTCATCCAAGCCGGCAGAAGTGGTCCTCCAGATGGGCAGAAGTCTAGACGGCATCTTCTATCTTCATCCATCCGGCGCTGAACAGCTCCATCTTCAAGATATCTGGCGTGGAGCATCCTCTTCTTCTGACGACTAACGACGAATGAAGGTTCCTTTAAGTGACGTTATCCAAGATGGCGTCCCTTGAATTCTGATTGGCTGATAGAATTCTATCAGCCAATCGGAATGAAAGGTGAAAAATTCCTATTGGCTGATGCAATCAGACAATAGGATTGAGCTCACATTCTATTTTCTGCTCCAGTCAGGTGTAATTAGTTTTAATATCTGATAGAAAAGAGAAGAAAAATTACACAGGCAAGTGATAATGCACTTACTAGATAAAAACAAATATCGAGCATTCAAATGTGTCGTTTGGGGTTTGCAGCTCCTTTCTTAAACACAGGCAAAGATGATCCACCTCCTCACAGCTGATTGCAAGTTGCTACAGGCAAAGGTATTCCGGATCCTTCACCCCGGCTGCTTGACAAGCTCGTGTGACCAAAGTTTTTTGCTGCTTTCCCACAGATGCCAAAATGATATGACTACTGGCCTAATTTATTAAATGCCGATAGTTGTTCACCTGAGCTCCTACCGGGTTGAAAGTGGACTTTGCTTTAAAGTTTGAGTGTTGAATTATGGGTTCACTGTCATGTGTAGATAAATTTAATGCATCAATATAATCGTCAGATAATTCTTGATTCGGCTTAAGTATGTCAGTATTTTCAAGGTTCTTTAAAAATATTCAGAGTCCCTAAATCCCCTGCTTCTAAGTCATATTTATTGCAACTACCCCTATGTTCTGGATTTTTAAGAAAATATCTTTTCAAAGTAAGTTTCCTTACATATTTGGGGCAAAATTCAAACCTTTTTGAAGAAGAGTGATGTCATTCTGGTCTAGATCTATTTGTGCTAAATTGAAAATGTCTTTTTTAGCATCAGTTATTCTTTCCTTATTTTTCCTGTTGATCTGTATGAGCCTTCCTGCTCTATTTCCCCTTCTTTTTTCTAGGGATTTTTTTCTTTGCCTTGTCCTGTCCTGTTGTAAGGGATTTTTTGGACTGATAAATATCTTTATCAGGATTGTGATTCTTATAATGTGATTTCTCTATAAATCCTCTTGATTGATTATAACCTTTATTATAATTTGAGTTATATTGGTTTCTGTTGGTATTTAATTATATATTAATATTTTAATCAAATATAGGGAACGTAGATTAAATAAACTCAAAATTGAAATTGATGAAATAGTTAATCCAAATTCAAACCTTTCAAAAACATTGATAAATGGATAACTCGCAACAAAAGTATCCAATATAGAGTTAGTCAATTAGATCGGGAGCTACAAAATAACAAACAGAAAAAGATTTAAAGGGACATAGAAGATTTTAAGAATATTAAAGTTTATACATATAAGAAGGACCATAGTGGAACAAAATCCTTCTTTAACCAATCTAGAAAATGGACTAGGCAATACTAATGCTCAGAATATGAAACCCAGACCATTTATAGCTACAGCCCCTCATAGAGAAAACTATAAGTCTTCAGCTTCTCATTCTAGAGAATTAAATACCAACAGAAACCAATATTACTCAAATTATAATAAAGGTTATAATCAATCAAGAGGATTTTATAGAGAAATCACATTATAAGAATCACAATCCTGATAAAGATATTTATCAGTCCAATAAGACTTATGAGAGAACTAATGAATTCCATGGCCCTTATTATAATAATAAAAAGAATCAAAATTATATTAATCAACCATTACAATGGAGACGTAGAAACAGTATTAGAGACAATGCAAATACAAGAAGTGATAATTATCAAGAAGGCTCTATTTATAATAGATTTGAACCCTTATCACATAATTCCAACTATTCAAATATGCCTAATTGGGAAATAAATGGGGCAAGACCAAAGGATATACATGAGATTCAGCATTTTTAGGGTCAGAACATATAAGAAATCACAATCCCTTACAACTGGACAGGACAAGGCAAAGAAAAAGATCCCTAGAAAAAGAAGAAGGGGAAATAGAGCAGGAAGGCTCATACAGATCAACAGGAAAAATAAGGAAAGAATAACTGATGCTAAAAAAGACATTTTCAATTTAGCACAAATAGATCTAGACCAGAATGACATCACTCTTCTTCAAAAAGATTTGAATTTTGCCCCAAAATCTAAACCCAGTAAATTCAAGATGTTTGTGGATATACACAATTATGTAAGGAAACTTACTTTGAAAAGATATTTTCTTAAAAATCCAGAACATAGGGGTAGTTCGAATAAATATTACTTAGAAGCAGGAGATTTAGGGAATATTTTAAAGAACCTTGAAAATACTGAACATACTATACTTAAGCCGAATCAAGAATTATCTGACGATTATATTGATGCATTAAATTTACCTACACATGACAGTGAACCCATAATTCAACACTCGAACTTTAAAGCTAAGTCCACTTTCAACCCGGTAGGAGCTCAGGGGTGAACAACTATGGGCATTTAATAAATTAGGCCAGTAGTCATATCATTTGGCATCTGTGGGAAAGCAGCAAAAACTTTGGTCACCACGAGCTTGTCAAGCAGTCGGGTGAAGGATCCAGAATACCTTTGCCTGTAGCAACTTGCAATCAGCTGTTAGGAGGTGGACCATCTTTGCCTGTGTGAATAAAGGAGCTGCAAACCCCAAACTACACATTTGAATGCCCGATATTTGTTTTTATCTAGTAAGTGCATTATCACTTGCTTGTGTAATATTTCCAATAAATCTTTCACTTGAATCGTACCCTGTGCGCCTGTTTTTCTTCTCTTTTCTATGTGACCACGATAGAGCCAAGATTGGTGGAAATTCTGGCTGGAACAAGGCTGCACTACAAAGGCACTGCGATCCCAAAGTATATTGCTTTCAACCAAGCTTGTTGGGAGTATTTTGAATCCTAATAAGGACAACTATTTGGAACACTTTTTGCCAGAATTCAATTACTGGTAATACATTCTAAGGTACTGTGGTCTTTATGGGGACCTTTTAATACAGGACTGAAATTAAAACAACACTAACAAATTGTTGAAAGAATATATCTCTAACATATATATATTAAGATTGTATTATATTTTTTTTGTCTGTTCTACATTTATATACATATATATTTAAGGTACCCACAAGTGTGCTAGTGGGGATTTTCTCGGACTATCTTTCTTATATATAGAAATAATACTTTGGTCAGTACATAAGCGCATTAGATTTTCTGCAGTTCTTTTGTTTAAAACCCTTTTTTTCCCTTTTTCTGCTGCTCATATGTCTGAACCATCAGTTGTAGTATTAGCTGAAATGAGACCAGATACCTTGTCTAATGTAACGTTAAAAGATTTTGGTAATAACCCCCATAGAGTAAATAGGAATAGAGCTCTTGATTTGTTAGAGACAACTGAAGAAGATTCTGTACACATAGAAAAAGATCCAGAGAAACTATTCCAATCATTAGAAAAACTTTTATGCCAGGATACGAAAGACAGGCAGGATTTAATTATTTTAGAAAATTATATAAAACATAAGGTTGTTCCCAGGGGTTTACAAGTTTTTAAACAGCCTGCATTCGATTTAGATGAAGTGGAATTTACCACGGAGTGGGAGGCAGCATCTTTGGAATGCTCTAATAAATATATTAATATTTTAATCAAATATAGGGAACTTAGATTAAATAAACTCAAAATTGAAATTGATGAAATAGTTAATCAAATTCAACCTTTCAAAAACATTGATAATTGGATAACTCTCAACAAAAGTATCCAATATAGAGTGAGTCAATTAGATCCGGAGCTACAAAATAACAAACAGAAAAAGCTTAAAAGGGACATAGAAGATTTTAAGAATAATAAAGTTTATACATATAAGAAGGACCATAGTGGACAAAATCCTTCTTTAACCAATCTAGAAAATGGACTAGGCAATACTAATGCTCAGAATATGAAACCCAGACCATTTATAGCTATAGCCCCTCATAGAGAAAACTATAAGTCTTCAGCTTCTCATTCTAGAGAATTAAATACCAACAGAAACCAATATAACTCAAATTATAAAAAAGGTTATAATCAATCAAGAGGATTTATAGAGAAATCACATTATAAGAATCACAATCCTGATAAAGATATTTATCAGTCCAATAAGACTTATGAGAGAACTAATGAATTCCATGGCCCTTATTATAATAATAAAAAGAATCAAAATTATATTAATCAACCATTACAATGGAGATGTAGAAACAGTATTAGAGACAATGCAAATACAAGAAGTGATAATTATCAAGAAGGCTCTAATTATAATAGATTTGAACCCTTATCACATAAACCAACTATTCAAATACGCCTAATTGGGAAATAAATGGGGCAAGACCAAAGGATATACATGAGATACAGCATTTTTTAGGGTCAGAACATATAAAAAATCACAATTCCTTACAACAGGACAGGACAAGGCAAAGAAAAAGATCCCTAGAAAAAGAAGAAAGGGAAATAGAGCAGGAAGGCTCATACAGATCAACAGGAAAAATAAGGAAAGAATAACTGATGCTAAAAAAGACATTTTCAATTTAGCACAAATAGATCTAGACCAGAATGACATCACTCTTTTTCAAAAAGGTTTGCATTTTGCCCCAATATCAAAACCCAGTAAATTCGAGATGTTTGTGGATATTCACAAATATGTAAGGAAACTTACTTTAAAAAGATTTTTTCTTAAAAATCCAGAACATAGGGGTAGTTGCAATAAATATGACTTAGAAGCAGGGGATTTAGGGATTCTGAATAGTTTAAAGAACCTTGAAAATACTGAACATACTATACTTAAGCCGAACCAAGAATTATCTGACAATTATATTGATGCATTAAATTTATCTACACATGACAGTGAACCCATAATTCAACACTCGAACTTTAAAGCGAAGTCCACTTTCAACCCGGTAGGAGCTCAGGGTGAACAACTATCAGCATTTAATAAATTAGGCCAGTAGTCATATCATTTGGCTTGGGAAAGCAGCAAAAACTTTGGTCAAACGAGCTTGTCAAGCAGCCGGTTGAAGGATCCGGAATACCTTTGCCTGTAGCAACTTGCAATCAGCTGTGAGGAGGTGGACCATCTTTGCCTGCGTGTAGAAAGGAGCTGCAAACCCCAAACGACAAATTTGAATGCCCAATATTTGTTTTTATCTATTAAGTGCATTATCACTTGCGTGTGTAATATTTCCAATAAATCTTTCACTTGAATCGTGCCCTGTCCGCCTGTTTTTCTTCTCTTTTCTATGTGACCACGTCTGAGCCAAGATTGGTGGAATTTCTGGCTGGAACAAGGCTGCACTACAAAAGGCACTGCGATCCCAAAGAATATTGCTTTCAGCCAAGCTTGTTGGGAGTACTTTGAATCCTAATAAGGACAACTATTTGGAATTTTTTTTGCCAGAATTCAATTACTTATAATACATTCTAAGGTACTGTGGTCTTTATGGGAACCTTTTAATACAGGACTGAAATTAAAACAACACTAACAAATTGTTGAAAGAATATATCTCTAACATATATATATTAAGATTGTATTATATTTCTTTTTTTTTGTCTGTTCTACATTTATATACATATATATTTAAGGTACCCACAAGTGTGCTAGTGGGGATTTTCGTGGACTATCTTTCTTATATATAGAAATAATACTTTGGTCAGTACATAAGCGCATTAGATTTTCTGCAGTTCTTTTGTTTAAATATCTGATAATGCCTTTTTTTATTTTGTGTAATTTAAGTAATTTAGGTAATTGTATTCAATTTAGGTCATTTATTTAATTGTAGTGTAAGGTTAGGTGTTAGTGTAACTCAGGTTAGGTTTTATTTTACAGGTAAATTTGTATTTATTTTAGCTAGGTAGTTGCTAAGTAGTTAATAACTATTTCGGAACTATTCTACCTAGTTAAAATAAATGCAAACTTGCCTGTAAAATAAAAATAAAACCTAAGCTACCTACAATGTAACTATTAGTTATATTGTAGCTAGCTTAGGGTTTATTTTATAGGTAAGTATTTATTTTTAAATAAGAATTATTTAGTTATTAATAGTAGGTTTTATTTAGATTTATTTTAATTATATTTAAGTTAGATGGGTGTTAGGGTTAGACTTAGGTTTAGTGGTTAATAACTTTAGTATAGTGGCGGCAATGTTGAGGGTGGCAGATTAGGGGTTAATAAATGTAGGTAGGTGGCGGCGATGCTAGGGGCGGCATATTAGGGTTTAATAATATTTAAATAGTGTTTGTGAGGCGGGAGTTTGGCAGTTTAGGGGTTAGAAACTGCAAATAGAAGAACACAGAGGCGCCACCATGGCCCAGTACCACCAAAACAGAGAGAAAAGTATATAGAAGGCACTATATATACTCACAAACATCAAGCACCCAGATGGTGCTAGTGGAGCAGGCTGAAACTTCACAGTAGTCCAGCTCACTGATATGCCTCCAAACAGATCCAGTCGGTGTTCCTTGAGAGCCTAAGATCCTATGCCTAGAAAAGAGAAAGGCAAACCAACATGGCCTAGTATTGTTTGCGCCCAGGGAGAATATAGCCCTAATGGGTATACTCACAGGAAACAAAGCACCTCCAGGTGCAATATCAGCAAGCTGGAACCACAAGTCGCCCAGTAGACAAACCACAGCAAGTAATCCTCAACTTCCAGTAGTATAACGATTGATGGGGGAGGGGTATAAAAAAACCCCACAACAGATTATTGGGTCAAAATACCACACAAGCAAGTGTATATAAAAATAAAAATCTTTAATAACACAGCGACGCGTTTCTCAGCCGCCTATGGGCTGTTTCATCAGATAGCCTGATGAAACAGCCCATAGGCGGCTGAGAAACGCGTCGCTGTGTTATTAAAGATTTTTATTTTTATATACACTTGCTTGTGTGGTATTTTGACCCAATAATCTGTTGTGGGGTTTTTTTTATACCCCTCCCCCATCAATCGTTATACTACTGGAAGTTGAGGATTACTTGCTGTGGTTTGTCTACTGGGCGACTTGTGGTTCCAGCTTGCTGATATTGCACCTGGAGGTGCTTTGTTTCCTGTGAGTATACCCATTAGGGCTATATTCTCCCTGGGCGCAAACAATACTAGGCCATGTTGGTTTGCCTTTCTCTTTTCTAGGCATAGGATCTTAGGCTCTCAAGGAACACCGACTGGATCTGTTTGGAGGCATATCAGTGAGCTGGACTACTGTGAAGTTTCAGCCTGCTCCACTAGCACCATCTGGGTGCTTGATGTTTGTGAGTATATATAGTGCCTTCTATATACTTTTCTCTCTGTTTTGGTGGTACTGGGCCATGGTGGCGCCTCTGTGTTCTTCTATTTGCAGTTTCTAACCATCAGGACGACCATCCTTTGACAGAGTGCTGCCGCCGGATAGTGGGACTCGTTTGATAAATGGACTTTAACATACTTATACCTACTGTATAGTTCATTGATCTGGTGTTATATCTTTGTCACTGTGTGCATTGTTTTATGTCTAGGTTCTAGATTACTTACCTTATATGATTGTTTGGCAATTGGGAGGCGCACCCTAAAGGGTGTGGTGTGCATTTGTGTATACCACTCCCCACATTATAGTTTAGGGGTTAATATGTTTATGCTAGTGGTGGCAATGTCCGGAGTGGCAGATTAGGGGTTAATAATTTTATTTTAGTGGTTAATAGGTAGTTTATGGGTGTTAATGTACTTTTTAGCACTTTAGTTATGAGTTTTATGCTACAACTTTGTAACATAAAACTCAAAAATACTGACTTTAGATTGCGTTACGAATCTTGGAGGTATAGGGTGTACCGCTCACTTTTTGGCCTCCAAGGCAAACTCATAATACCGGCACTGTGGAAGTCCCATTAAAAAAAACTTTACGCAAATTGCGTAAGTTAATCTGCGTTATGGCCAAAAATGTGTGCAGTGCCCCTAAACCTGCAAGACTCGTAATACCAGCGGTAGTGAAAAAGCAGCGTTATGAGCCTTAACGCTGCTTTTTCACTCATACCGCAAAACTCGCAATCTAGCCAAAAGATAGTTACAATATTTAGATATGGCCCTAACAGGTGCACAAATGCAACGCGTTTCTCATCGTCTATGCACCGTTTCATCAGGCATAAAATTCCTATTTGTCAATATTAATATGTTTCTCTTTTCTTAGTATTATAATCGAGATGTATCTCTCACAATAACTCACCTGTATTTCTGTAAAGTTATTTTTTTAATATGGAAAACTGGACACAACTGTCTCCCTCTCCTCATTCATGGCTAAAAACGCCCATGATGGTGATATCACTGATATCACATTATATCTTTAAAGTATCATATGGCAATATCTCCTATACAAAAATATTTTGTGAACTAAATGTCAAATCAAATAAAGTGTTTTTCTATGTGTCACGATTTCACCTAGATTATATCACAGTATAATCACTATTGCCGCTATGTCTATTGTGGCTTGTCACTATTGCCCAATGATATTTCTTTTGACATTAATCAGAATTATAAGTGTTTATTAATTATGTTTTACTATAACATGTTATAATATATATCCCTAAGATCTAGCGTGGAGAGGCGTCAGGATCCTTGATGATGATGGCCGTGACATTACTGACCACGGCCATGCAACAAACTGACTCTAAGAAACAGCTGTTAACGGAGGTAGTCCTTTGGTCCGTAAAGATCAGAAGGATCCGGATAAGATGAACTACAGAAGGTAGTATTCCAGAAAGTTCCTGGAGAGTTGAAAAGACGCTAAGCACTAGACTCTGAGAAACAGTGAAACGCTGCAAGCTTGATAGTAGGAGGTGAATAAATTACCAAGCAATGTGCGTAAGGAGCAACACTCAATTATAGCAGTTAAACAGGGTGTGATTACACTGCTTAAAGGCATATGCAAAATATAATCAACATCAAACAGGTGGAACAGCGTATAGTGTTACAGAACTCCCACCCAAAAGATCCACTCCGTGGGTCATGGCTTGGGCCTATCAAGAAAGTGTCTATGAACACCAAGCGGGGGGCAGACACATTGGTTGAGGACTCCCAAGAATCTTCGTCAGGACGAAAAACCAACCAACCAACGAGGTATTCAAGGCGACCTCTAAACCTTTGAAAATCCAAAATGGACTCACCATCAACCAGTGGGATATTGAATGGCAAAGCTCGAGGTTCTACCCTAACTGGACAATATGGTTTTAGCAGGGAAACATAAAATGTAGGGTGAATGAGGTAAGACTCAGGCAAGTCAAAAGTGACAGCATTCTTGTTGACTATCTTTAGTATTGAGAAAGGTCCAAAAAATGTAAACTGAGTTTCCTAGATGGAGTGTGCAACTTCAAATGTTTAGTGGACAACCAAACCTTATCCCCGACATCATAATGTGGGTAAGGTCTTGTCTTAGAATCATAGTACAACTTCTGTCTTTCCTGAGCTGATTTAATGTTGTCTCAGAGGATATCGAAATTCTGAGATAGAGAGTTAGTAAGGTCACTGAGTAGGAGGTTAGTAAACTCACGTTCAGGTAGCATATGAAATGTAGGATGGTAAGCGTAATTTGAATGAAATAAATGGTGTTTGTTGAGTGGTAGAGCTAATGGTGTTATTTAATGCAAATTCAGCTGACGATAACAAGGAAGACAAGTTGTTTTGTTTAGTGTTTAAAAAAACAACACAAATACTGGTTTGTATGTTCAATTTGGCCATTAGACTGCGGGTGATAAGAGTTGGTCAAACAGGGTTGTATACAAAGAATTTGACAAAGTTTTTTCCAAAACTTGGAGGTGAACTGAGAAGTAATAGTTTTCAGTAGGCCATGTAGCTTCCCCATATTATCCAAGAGTTGGGCAGTCTGAGATGCGGTAGGTAGAGATTTAAAGGGTATAAAGTAAGTAATCTTGGTTAACAGATCTACTAAAACAAAAATAGTAGTGTTAATGTTTGATCTTGGTAGCTCATCAACAAAGTCCATAGAAAAGTCGGACCAAGGTCTTTTAGGGATTGGTAAGGAGAGTAGTAAACCATAAGGATATGCTCTATCAGTTTTGGTAGTAGTACAAATGGCACAGGATCTAACGTAGACCTTGATGTCTTTGTAAATCCATGGCCACCAGAATCGTGTTTAACGAGCTGATATGTTTTCTGTTCACCAGGATGCCTGACAAGGAGAGAATCATGCATAGTATGTAAGATTTCTTGATGTAGTGTTTTAGGAATGTACAAGTAGTCTTTCAAGTAGTATAAACCATCTTTATGCTTCTGTAAGATTTTTAATGGAATGTCTGGATCCCTTTCTTGAGATGCCTCAATAAAATTAGGTGCTAAGACCTTCTGTGGAGGAATAATGGAAGTAGTGGTGGTAAGTTTAGGAGACCTCTCATCTTTACGGGATAAAGCATGTGCCTTACCGTTCTTTGTTCCCGGATGGTAAGTGATGACAAAGTTGAACCTGGAGAAGAATAAACTTCAAAGTATTTGTCGGGAAGTAAGTGTTTTAGTGTTTTTGAGATATTGTAAATTTCTATGGTCGGAATAGATAAGAACTGGTAATTGAGTTCCTTCCAGTACATGTCTCCAATTTTCCAAGGCGGATTTTACAGCCAACAATTCCTTTTCACCAATAGGGTAATTCATTTCTGCTGTGTTCATCATTCTTTAAAAGTATACCACAGGATGAAGAGGATGTAGAAGATATTTCCTTTTTGATAGAACTGCTCCAAGAGCATAATATGATGCGTCAACCTCCAAAACATATTGAAGAGTAGGATTGGGAAATTGAAGGATAGGAGCAGTAGTGAAAAACTTTTTTAGTTGTTTGAATGCTAGGTCTGCCTTATAAGACCATTTAAAAGGGATATTTTCCTTTTTTGTCAAATCGGTTAATGGCTTGCAGATGTATGCAATTTTTGTAATGAATTTTCTGTAACAATTGGCAAAACCCATAAATTGCTGTACCTGTTTTTTGTTTTAGGGGTATTCCAATCAGTAATAGCCTTAATCTTGTTAGATTCCATCTCAATACCTGAAGGACTGATGCAGTAACCAAGGAAGGTGATATTATCCAAATTGAAAACACATTTTCAAGTTTGGCATAAAGTGAATGGTCTCTCAGACGTAAGAGTACGGTTTTAACATGGTTAATGTGATCATCATCATTATTTGAATAAATGAGAATATCATCCAAATAGATGACTAGATAAACATCAAGAAGATCTTTGAAGATATCACTGACGAAGTGCTGGAAAGTTGCAGGGGCATTAGTGAGACCAAATGGCATAACTGTGTATTTAAACAATCCGGAATGTGTATGAATGTGATGAGCCACTCGTCTCCTTCTCTAATCCTAACCAGATTATAAGCACCACGGAGATCCAGTTTAGTATAAATAGTTGCACCTTGTAAACGTTCTTTCAATTCTGGAATAAGAGGGAGAGGTTTTCTGTTCTTTGTTGTTTGTTTGTTTAACTCTCTATAATCTATTATAGGGTGAAGTGAATTATACTTGTTTCTAACAAATAACATCCCAGCTCCAGCTGGAGAAGATGAATGTCTTATGAAACCTTTCTTTAAGTTTTCATCAATGTATTGTTTAAGATGTTTAAGCTCTGGTTCTGAAAGAGGATAGATGTGACCAAAAGGAATAGTAGCGCCAGGCAGTAACTCAATTGGACAGTCGTATCTTCTATGAGGTGGTAAAGTAGAAGCTTCTTTAGGGTCAAATACATCTTTATGTTCTTGATATACAGAAGAAGGTTCAGAAGTAACAGGGTGTATAATAGCAGTATTGATAAGACAATTAGTGTTGCAATAATCTGATGTAAAGTGAAGTGACAAATCTGCCCAGTTGATTATTGGTTGATGTAACATAAGCCAACTTAAACCTAATACAATAGGGAAAATCGGTGATGTAATGACATCAAATTATAAACTTTCAGAGTGGTGTGAGTGTGTTGAAACCAACAGAGGTATAGTATTATGTGTAATAGGACCAGAATTGAGTTATTTACCATCAATAACACGGACAGTAAGAGGGTTAATTTTTTTTAATGAGTGGAATTTATTAGATTTCAAAACTGACACATCTATATAATGTGTGCAAGTTCCAGAATCAAATACAGGATCAAAGGTCACTCTCTGCTGCTCCCACTGTAAAGAGAGAGATAGTTGAACATAAGAATTGTGGTTAGACACAGAGTTAAGGAATCTGACTGAAGTAATTGGCCTACCCTTGTTCTGTTTTTGAAAGGATGGGCAGTCCTTAACAGAGTGTGAGCTTCCAGCACAATACAAACAGATTTTTAGAAGTCTTCTTCTGTTTTTCTCATCTTGAGTTATAGGACCTCTAATAATTCCTATATCCATATGCTCATCAATATTTCTTGCACTGGGAGTTGAATAACTGGATGAAGGGAACTTTCTTAATGGAGGCATCTATCAATGGAAATACTATTATTATTATTATTATTATCAGGTATTTGTAGAGCGCCAACAGATTCCGCAGCGCTGTAAACATAGTCGGTGTACAGGATAACTTTTGTAGGGGTCAAGTGGGTAGAGGGCATCCAAGATGATATGTGAGAAAGACAGTTAGTGACACGGGTTAGTAAGGAAGGAGGTAGGTCTGGTGCAGAGAGGTAGATTTGGGTGTCATCGGCATACAAATGGTATTGAAACCCATGGGACTTTATTAAGGAACCTAGTGATGACATGTAGATTGAAAAGAGAAGGGGTCCAAGGACAGAGCCTTGAGGTACCCCAACAAAAAGTGGTAATGGGGCAGAGGATGCTCCGGAGAAGGCTATACTAAATGTACAGTTAATCAGATAGGAAGAGAACCATGAGAGAGCTGTGTCACAGATGCAGAAGGATTGGAGGGCTTGGAGAAGTAGAGGGTGGTCAACAGTGTCAAAGGCTGCAGACAGGTCAAGGATGATAAGTGGCCTTTTGATTTTGCTGTAAGTAGGTCATTGGTAACCTTGACAATTGCTGTCTCTGTAGAGTGATGGGAATGAAATCCAGATTGCAGTGGGTCAAGAAGAGAGTTTAGTGTAAGGAAATGGGATAGACATGCGTAAACTAGCTTTTCGAGGAGCTTTGAGGCAAGAGGGAGTAGGGAAATAGGGCAGTAGTTGGATGGGGAGGTTGGATCGAGGGAAGGTTTTTTGAGTATAGGTGTGACCAGTGCATGTTTTAGAGATGAGGGAAATATACCAGTGCTGAGGAAGAGGTTGAAAATGTGTGTGAGTATGGGGGTGAGGGTAGAAGAGAGGGAGGGGAGTAGCTGTGAGGGGATGGGGTCGAAGGGGCAGGTAGTGAGGTGGGAGGACAGTATAAGGGCATAAACTTCATCCTCATTAACAGGGGCAAAAGAGCTGCATTTTTGGATATATGGGTTTTGGGTGATTGTGAGCTTTAGAGGGGGTGGGGGATTGGAAGTATGTTGAGAGCTGATTTCACTTCTAATGGAGTCAATTTTGTTGTTGAAGTGGCTGGCAACATCTTGAGCTGAGAGAGAGGTTGTGTTAGGAGGTGGGGGTGGGTGGAGAAGAGTGTTGAACGTGGAGAACAGACGTTTAGGGTTAGAGGAAAGAGTAGAGATGAGATTAGAGAAATATTGTTGCTTATAAAGATTAAGGGCAGAATAATAGGAGTTCAGGATGAACTTGTAGTGAAGAAAGTCAGCTGAACTCCGAGATTTCCTCCAGTGTTGCTCAGCAGTACGGGAGCATTTGCGTAGGTATCGTGTCAGAGGAGTATGCCAGGGCTGAGGATGAGAGTGTGGTTTCTGAGCTAAGGTTAGAGGGGCCAGAGTGTCAATGACCGATGTAAGGGTGGAATTATACTGGCAGATTGATTGGTCAGGGCAGGAAAAGGAGGTGATGGATGAGAGGAGAGGTATGAGAGATCTAGCGAGCTGATGCAGATCTAATGGCTTAGTGCTTCTGTGAAGTTTGGTGTGAGGGGTAGAGGGAGGGGGAGTTGTAGGTAGGGAAGTGATATTGCAGGTTAGGAAATGATGGTCAGAGAGAGGAAAAGGGGAGTTTGTTAAATTTGAAAGAGTGCATCGATAGGTGAAAATCAGATCAAGGGAATGACCATCTTTGAGTGGGAAAATCAGTCCATTGTGCCATTACACCTTGTGACATTATACTAAGTGACATTACACCTTCAATAGTGTCTGGCATGTCGGTTCTTGCCAATTCGTCTTTGATTGATTCTGACAACACCAGTCTGAATTTGTTCTTTAGGGAGATGTTATTCCATAGTGTATCATTACTCCATCTCTTAAAATCTACAATGTAGTCTTCCACAGGTCTCTTCCTTTGCTTTAAGAGATCTAATCACAGCTTCAGCTGTTACTTGTTTATTGGGATTGTCATATAAATGTGGCATGGCATCAAAGAATTGGGGAAGGGAATTGATGATTGGATCATCAGATTCAAATAATGTGTTAGCCCTGGCCCTGGGTTCACTTTGTAGAAAGGAAATCACTGTCAACACTTTGGTACATTCTGTGGGATAAGTTTTGGGTTTGAGGGCGAACATGAGAAGCATTCTTAAATTCCCTATAGTGTGCCCTATTTCCATTATATTTTTCTGGCAATCCAACTGTAGGTTCTGGTGCATGGTGAGTGGGAGGTTTGAGATTTTCATTAATATACTTTTTAAGACTCTCATTTTCGTGTTGTAATTCTCTAACATGTTGGCTCTGAAATAAGTTGATCACGTGTGCAGGCAAACCTGCTAGATTCATTATGAATTTCTAGCTTGGTAATATGTTATAAACTTGTGAAATGTTTGACTATATCTGTTGAGGAGATATAATTTGTATGAATCACAACTGCGAATGTCCCAGGTAGAGGATTATCATTAACTTGTGATGAGTACTGTCACTTTAAGGTATCTTCAAGTTACATTTCTGAGAAGTATTTTGTTAGTTCATACTTTTAGATAATATGTAGCTCTTATAGAGAATGTAAGAAGTGGCTGTCAATTTTCAAAAAAGAGACATAACTATTGATACAATATGTTGAAAACTTCTAACATAAAAAACAATAAGAGCGTTTAATCTCCCCAGTGATTCCTGCATGCACACACCTAAGCTGGCAGCCACAAAGTGTGATGACATGAACTACAGCGGTAACTGATATTAGGCTGGCGTAGGTTTTATACATGCATGTAATTACTAAGATATAGCTACAGAAAATGAACAAGGAGTTAACCTTACCGGAGGTAATCAGATAGCGTGGACAGGGGACAGGATCCTTGATGATGACGGCTGTGACGTTACTGACCGTGGCTGTGCAATAAACTGACTCCAAGAAACAGCTGTTAACGGAGGTAGTCCTTTGGTCTGTAGAGATCAGACGGATCCAGATAAGATGAACTACAGAAGGTAATATTCCAGGAAGTTCCTGGAGAGTTGAAAAGACACTGAGCACTAGACTCTGAGAAACAGTGAAACGCTGAAAGCTTGATAGTAGGTGGTGAATAAATTATCAAGCATGTGCTTAAGGAGCAACAGCCAATTATAGCAGGTAAAAAGGAACGTGAGTACACTGCTTAAAGGCATATGTAAAATATAATGAATATGAAACAGGTGGAACAGCATATAGGGGCATATCTATCAAGCTCCGGATAGAGCTTGAGGCCCTGTGTTTCTGGCGAGCCTGCAGGCTTGCCAGAAACACCAGTTATGAGGCAGCGGTCTAAAGACCGCTGCTCCATAACCTGTCCGCCTGCTCTGATGAGGTGGACAGAAATTGCCGCAATTCAACCCGATCGAGTACGATCGGGTTGATTGACACCCCCCTGCTGGCGGCTGATTGGCTGTGATTCTACAGGGGGCGGCGTTGCACCAGCAGCTCTTGTGAGCTGCTGGTGCAATGCTGAATACGGAGAGGGTATTGCTCTCCGCATTCAGCGAGGTCTGGCGGACCTGATCCGCACTGTCGGATCAGGTCCGTCAAATTTTGATAAATAGAGGCCATAGTGTTACAGTAATCTACATAGTGTTAATGTGTACATAATACATATTAATATTAAACAAGAATTATTTATATACACATGGTGATATGTAATTATAATGTATGTGTGACATTTAAAATCTTTAATAATTTAGTAACTATTGATTAATATCTCAATGGACAACTGACACAACCAACACGTCACTTATATGTATTGTTTATAAATAGACATGTGCAATTTATTCAGCCGAATTTTGTTTTCCGACAAATTTTGACTGATTCAGAGATTCGGATCAATCCGAATTTCTGAACTGGCACCATAACAAAAATCCAGAAAACTAATAAATTAGTTTCTGAATTTTCAGATTCATTCTTTATTCATAGTCATTGAATGAATCTGAATAAAGAATGGATCCGAAAATTGTAATCTAACTAAACCGCCGTCCCCCACATTGCCAAAACAAAATAAACCTATTAACTCCTAAACTGCCATCCCCCCACATCGCCAACACTAAATAAACCTATTAACCATTAAACCGCCACCCCCCACATCAGTAAGTATTAACACCTAAAATTGCCATCTCCCAACATCAGCAACACTAAATAAACCTATTAACCTCTAAAACTGCCGGCCCCCCACATCACAAGCACAAATTTTTAAGTATTAACACCTAAAAGACTGCCGCCCCCACATTGCCAACACTAAATAAACCTTTTAACCTCTAAATTGCCGCCCCCACTTTGTCAAAACTAAATAAACTTATTAAGTACTAAACTGCCATTCCCCTACATCACAAATACCTAAATTAAACTATTAACCCATAAACCACTAACCCTCCTCATCCCAACTACCTAAATGAAACTATTAATCCCTAAACCTAATACCACCTAACTTTAACATATTGAAAATACACCTAAATTAAAGTTACACTATTACTAATCACCTAGTTGAAATAGAAACAAACTTACCTGTGAAATAAAATAAAACCTAAGCTAGTTACAATTTTACTATTTACTAACTACTTTAAACTAATTGCAAAGTTACCTTTGAAACAATAATAAAATCTGAGATTAAACAAAAAAAACCTAGCCTTTATTGTTTTAAAAAAAAAAATAATAATACAAAAAATAAAAAACCTAACATTACTAAAAATAATAAAAACTACAATTACAAAAAATAACACTAAAATTACAAAAAAATAAAAAAACTACCATTAAATAAAAAAACAACCGAAATGGTCTAAAATATAAAAAAATATTCCTTTTCTAATATTAAAAAAAAATCTAAACAAACCCTAATCTATAAATAAACTATCAATAGCCCTTAAAATGGCCTTTTGTAGGGCATTGCCCTAAAGTTAACAGCTTTTTAGCCAATAAAATAAACCAAATACCCCTTAACATAACAACCCCCACCCTCCCAACCCCACAAAATAAAAAAAAAATACAATACCCCCAACATTAATACCCACCACCCACACACCCAACCCTACTCTAAAACCCACCCAAACCCCCTTAATAAAACCTAATACTAACCCCTTGAAGATCACCCTACCTTGAGACGTCTTCACCCAACCGGGCAGAAGTGGTCCTCCAGACAGCCAGAAGTCTTCATCCTATCCGGGCAGAAGAGGTCCTCTAGATGGGCAGAAGTCTTCATCCAGACGGCATCTTCTATCTTCTTCCATCTGGAGTGGAGCGGGTCCATCTTCAAGACATCCGACGCTGAGCATCCTCTTCTTTCTGACGACTAACAATAAATGACGGTACCTTTAAGTGACGGCGTCCCTTCAATTCCAATTGACAGATAGAATTCTATCAGCCAATCGGAATTAAGGTAGAAAAAATCCTATTGGCTGATGCAATCCAATCAGAATTGAAGGGACGTCATCTTGGTACCGTCATTTAATGTTAGTCTTCGGAAGGAAGAGGATGCTCCACGTTGGATGTTTTGAAGATGGACCTGCTCCGCTCCGGATGGATGCTGCCCGTCTGGTGGACCTCTACTGCCCGGATAGGATGAAGACTTCTGGCTGTCTGGAGGACCACTTCTGCCCGGATGGGTGAAGATGTCTCAAGCTAGGGTGATCTTCAAGGGGTTAGTGTTAGGTTTTATTAAGGGGGGATTGGGTGGGTTTTAGAGTAGGGTTGGGTGTGTGGGTGGTGGGTTTTAATGTTGGGGGTATTGTATTTTTTTTACAGGTAAAAGAGCTGATTACTTTGTGGGAATGCCCTGCAAAAAGCCCTGTTAAGGGCTATTTGTAATTAGTTTAAAAAAATTGTAATTATTTTATTATTTTCTTTAATTTAGTGTTTTTTTATCGTAATTTAGATAATTGTATTTAATTGTATTTAATTGTAATTAGTTTAGGGAATTCATTTAATTATAGTGTAGTGTTAGGTGTAATTGTAACTTACGTTTATTTTTATTTTACAGGTAAATTTGTATTTATTTTAGCTAGGTAGCTATTAAATAGTTAATAACTATTTAATAACTATTGTACCTACTTAAAATAAATACAAAGTTGCCTGTAAAATAAAAATAAACCCTAAGCTAGCTATAATGTAACTAATAGTTATATTGTAGCTAGTTTAGGGTTTATTTTATAGGTAAGTTTTTAGTTTTAAATTGGAATCATTTACGGCTAGATTTAGAGTTTTGTCGGTAACGACCCGCGTAGCTAACGCTGTTTTTTTTTTCCCCCGCACCTTTTAAATACCGCTGGTATTTAGAGTTCACAGAAGGGCTGCGTTAGGCTCCAAAAAGGGAGCGTATAGCATAATTTACCGCCACATCAACTCTCAATACCAGCGGTTCTTACGGATGCGGCCAGTTTCAAAAACATGCTCGTGCACGATTCCCCCATAGGAAACAATGGGACCGTTTGAGCTGAAAAAAACCTAACACCTGCAAAAGAGCAGCGTTCAGCTCCTAACGCAGCCTAATTGTTTCCTATGGGGAAACACTTCCTAAGTCTGTACCTAACACCCTAACATGAACCCCGAGTCTAAACACCACTAACCGTACACTTATTAACCCCTAATCTGCCGTCCCCGCTATCGCTGACCCCTGCATATTTTTTTAACCCCTAATCTTCCGCTTCGTATACCGCCGCCACCTACGTTATCCCTATGTACCCCTAATCTGCTGCCCCTAACACCGCCGACCCCTATATTATATTTATTAACCCCTAATCTGCCGCCCCCAACTTCGCCGCTACCTACCTACATTTATTAACCCCTAATCTGCTGACCGGACCTCACCGCTACTATAATAAAGTTATTAACCCCTAAAGCTAAGTCTAACCCTAACCCTAACACCCCCCTAAGTTAAATATCATTTTTAACTCTTATTAAATAAATTATTCCTATTTAAAGCTAAATACTTACCTGTAAAATAAACCCTGATATAGCTACAATATAAATTATAATGATATTGTAGCTATTTTAGCATTTATATTTATTTTACAGGCAACTTTGTATTTATTTTAACCAGGTACTATAGCTATTAAATAGTTAATAACTATTTAATAGCTACCTAGTTAAAATAATTACAAAATTACCTGTAAAATAGATCCTAACCTAAGTTACAATTAAACCTAACACTACACTATCAATAAATAAATTAAATAAACTACCTACAATTATCTACAATTAAACCTAACACTACACTATCAATAAATTAATTACATAAAATACCTACAAATAAATACAATTAAATAAACTAACTAAAGTACAAAAAATAATAAAGAACTAAGTTACAAAAAATAAAAAAAATATTTACAAACATTAGAAAAATATTACAACAATTTTAAGCTAATTACACCTACTCTAAGACCCATAATAAATTAACAAAACCCCCAAAATAAAAAAAATTCCCTACCATATTCTAAAATAAAAATAGCAAAGCTCTTTTACCTTACCAGCCCTTAAAAGGGCCTTTTGCGGGGCATGCCCCAAAATATTCTGCTCTTTTGCCTGAAAAAAAAAACATACAATACCCCCCAACATTACAACCCACCACCCACATACCCCTAATCTAACCCAAACCCCCCTTAAATAAACCTAACACTAAGCCCCTGAAGATCTTCCTTCCTTATCTTCACTATGCCGGGTATCACCGATCGGTCCAGAAGAGCCTCCGAAGTCTTCATCCAAGCCCAAGCGGGGGCTGAAGAGATCCATCATCGGGCTGAAGAGGTCCATCATCGGGCTGAAGAGGTCAACCATCGGGCAGAAGTCTTCATCCTATCCGGGCAGAAGAGGACATCAGGACCGGTAGACATATTCATCCAAGCCGCATCTTCTATCTTCATCCATCTGGAGCGGAGCGGAGCTATCTTCTTCCAGCTGCCGCGGATCCATCCTCTTCTACCGATGCCTACTCGCCGAATGACGGTTCCTTTAAATGACATCATCCAAGATGGCGTCCCTTGAATTCTGATTGGCTGATAGGATTCTATCAGCCAATCGGAATTAAGGTAGGAAAATTCTGATTGGCTGATTCCATCAGCCAATCAGAATATTCCTACCTTAATTCCGATTGGCTGATAGAATACTATCAGCCAATCGGAATTCAAGGGACGCCATCTTGGATGACGTCCCTTAAAGGAACCGTCATTCGTCGGGAGACGCCGGAAGAAGAGGATGGATCCGCGTCGGCTGCTTCAAGATGGACCCGCTCCGCACCGGATGGAAGAAGAACGAAGATGCCGCTTGTAGAAGATGTTTGCCGGTCCGGATGTCCTCTTCTTGCCGGATAGGAAGAAGACTTTGGAGCCTCTTCTGGACCTCTTCAGCACCGGATGCCAGGACGGATCGGTGATACCTGGATGGTGAAGACAAGGTAGGAAGATCTTCAGGGGCTTAGTGTTAGGTTTATTTAAGGGGGGTTTGGGTTAGATTAGGGGTATGTGGGTGGTGGGTTGTAATGTGGGGGGGGGGTATTGTATGTTTTTTTTTACAGGCAAAAGAGCTGATTTTCTTGGGGCATGCCCCACAAAGGGCCCTGTTCAGGGCTGGTAAGGTAAAAGAGCTTTTAACTCTATTAATTTAGAATAGGGTAGGGCATTTTTTTATTTTGGGGGTCTTTGTTATTTTATTAGGGGGCTTAGAGTAGGTGTAATTAGTTTAAAATTGTTGTAATATTTTTCTTATGTTTGTAAATATTTTTTTATTTTTTGTAACTTAGTTCTTTTTTATTTTTTTACTTTAGTTAGTTTATGTAATTGTAATTATTTGTAGCAATTGTATTTAATTTATTTATTGATAGTGTAAATGAAAAAGGAAAAACTAAGGAGGATTAGAACAAAATTATAGAAAAATAATAAGGGATGCAAATGAAGAAAGGGGTGAGCTATATAGTCAAATGAACCAAAAAATATGGGATCTAAAAAAAAAAAAATAGGATGGGAAAAATGTATATATAAAAAAACAAGTTATATAGTGAGGAAGGGAAGGGTAGTCAAAGGGGGGATGGGAAGTGGAATAAGGGGATTAATGAAAGGAGTAATAAAGGAAGATGGGGATATGGGGGTTAATGGAAAAAAAAAAATGTGAATGTGTTTGTTCCTAATATTATATGAGGCCTACAATAAGAATATATGAAAATCAAATATCAAACTCTCCACTAACTCTCAAACAACTCTCAAAAACCCAAAACTCCTACCAACGCAACTAGCTCCCGTGTCTTTCTCTCTAGAGGCGATCACAGGTAAAGAGCGCAGGCGCAAACCATTATTCTTATAGACAGAGGTCGGGTTACCATGGCAATGCACTTGTTATGGCGCGCTTTTCGACAAATCCGACATCGGTTGGCAACGCAAACTTACGTACTGCCGAAAAGAGCGACTGCGCGCAACACGCTAATCTTTTCAATGGAAACCTGGTACTAAAATGGAGCCGTAAATTACTTTTAGCTGTCGTCCGCTTCGGTAGCTTACGGCTCCATTTTTAACGACTCAATGGAAGCGAGGCCAAAGTTGGCAATCCAGTAGATAAACTATGTAATTAGTAAGGCAAGTGGCATAGAAGTCAATCTCAAAACTTTTACCCGTAACTGTACTACAGAACCTATTGGTGTAGTCAATGGTCTCACATGTTAAACAATTTGAAAGATGTGCTTTGAAATTACCTTTACCTCTGAGCCAATTAGCATCAGCCCTAATCTTAGACTTCACTAAGCTAGGTGATAACTTGGAGGCTAATGTCTGTGGTTTCTTGGCCACAAATCTGCAATCTTTAATATAGGGCTGCAAAATGTCATCACCCTTTAATACATGTAGATGTTTTTTTAATAATACTACATATTGAATAATATTGGAGTGAAAATTTTGTTGAATAAACAATACTATTTTCATCCAAATACTTTTTACCAGTTCCTCCCTTGGTTGCACCAATACTACTGATATTATCTATCTGGGAGAGTGATTCTTTCAGTTTTGGTTTCCAATGCTTAGTCTCCTCAAACACTTTAATTAGCTCTCTTTCATTGTAGCCTCTTGCTTTGAGCCTCACAATTAGATCCTTTCCACCTTGAATATAATTTTCAAGAGTGTCTGATAAATTGACTCCTGGGTATTGAATTTACTAAATGCTGAGGGTGGCAAGAGGTGGCGTGAAGTATGGTATTGCCCCCCGTGTCCTTTCTGTATGTGCTAGACAGAATCTTATGTGTGGAAATGTCGCCATATAAATGGAGATCAAGAAAGTTAACTCCCTCAGAATGCAAGTCCCCAGTAAACCTGAGATTGACATCATTGTCATTCATGGCAGTCAAAAAATCATCAAAAGGAAAGTCATCCTTCACAATGAAAATGAGGTCATCAATATACCTTATGTACATAAGGATGCCGGCCCTGAAAAACTCCCATATGTCATATATGTGTTGGAGCTCCCACTCACCCACAAACAAATTTGCATAAGAGGGGGCAAACTTTGCCCCCATAGCTGTTCTCTGACATTGTAAGTAATATATAGAATCAAAAATAAAATAATTGTGAGTAAGTAGGAACTCCATCACTTCCAAGATAACCTGTTTAACCTCATCCCTATAAGATGTATTTCTGTTCAAGAAGAATTCCAAGGTCCGGCATCCATGCACATGAGGTATAGAGGAGTGCAAGGATGCAGCATCCACCGTTACCCATTTATAGCCTTCCTGCCACTCAAAACTTTGCAAGATGTCTAGAAGATGGCAAGAGTCCCTAGTATAACTATATACATTTTTAACCAAAGGTTGCAAAATACTGTCTATCCAATAATTGGACGACCTGGAGGGGACAAAAGACTTTTATGTGTTTTTGGAAATGGGTCTAATAGCATGTGTGGGTAAAAGATGTCTAGATTGTTTGACTGTGAAAATGCCCAAAGAAACTGCTTCCTCAAGAAGTTTATTAAGTTGGTTAGAAAAAAGAACTGTTTGATAAGACTCAAGTTTTCTATAGGTGGTTCTATCAGATAACTGTCTGGTGGCCTCTGTCATATAATCAGATTTGTTGAGAACAACGACATTGACCCCTTTGTCAGAATTACGAATGACAATGTTTTCGTTCCCAGCCAAGTCTTTCACAGCCTGTCGTTCTTGGGAAGTCAGATTCTGTCTGTATTTATAACTGGCATAATTACATGTTTCCTCATACTTTCTTGGAATGGGAAGAACCTCCCTTTTCAAACTGGTTATGTCAGCATTGAAATTATCTATAGTTTCAATCAAACAAATATCTGAGAAAGAAAATAATTTATTCCAATCTACATTTTCATCAATACTGTGAGTCATAGGGTTAGGTACATCATATGTGATTTTGTGCTCAGAATTATGAAAACATCTTTTAAGTGTCAATTTTCTGATGAATTTGTTGACATCTATTAGTGTCCTAAATGCAGAAAACTTATGTGTTGGTGCAAATCCTAGTCCCTTTTTCAGGACTTTTTCATGCTCCAAAAATAGCGGTGTATCAGAAAGATTAATGACATTTAAAGTTATTTCTTTTTCTGTGATTTCTGTTGTTTCCTCAGGGTGCTTTTTCTTCTTCCTCCTTGATCTTCTTGTTCATTTCCTAAAGGGATACTTGACTGATTACAAGTCTTGGGACAAACAGCCATTTCGTTGATACCTTTATCTTTCTTAGATGTAACCTGTAAAGACAAGGGAAGAGAAGAAGGGTGGGGAGACACTTGAACAGACGTATCGTCGCTGGATCCTGTAGAATCAGAGTCTCGGTCAGTGGATTCAGGTTCAGTGGATGAGAAGACCACCCTACGTTCTCTATCTTTTTTCAAAATAGGTTTGAGGGGTTTATTGTCTTCCACATCATTCGTTCGCTTCTTTGAGGGTTTCCTTTGACGTTTACGGAACCTCGACCAATCGTATACTCTGTTATTGTCATAATCTTCATGATCACGTAGAAATTTATTCTTTTTCCTTGCAGCAATTTCTGCATATGCTTTTTTTATCTTGTCTTTCATTTGTGATTTTAATTATGCATATTGTTCATAAGTCTTACGTGTTTTCAAATCTGCTTTAGTGGTCAGAATTTTTTCTTTTAGATTGTCACTTTGCCACTTTTCTGCCATGATAGTGATACATCCAAAAACTCTATAGAATTTTGTTGAATATTCTATGTAAAATTAAGTCCCATAGTATTATTATTATTTAAAGAATCTACAAAACATTTGATAGTTTCTACTGACCCTTGCCAAATGAACAAGAGGTCATCTATATAGCAGCCATAGAATACCCTGCTGCTCTCCATCTTTGTGTCATAAATATATTTCTCCTTGAACATGCCCATAAACTATTCCCAAAACTGGGGGCAAACCTGGTACCCATGGCTGTACCCCATATATATAAGTAATAATCATCCATAAATTTAAAATAATTGTGTGCTAGGATATATTCTATCATCATTAACATGAAATGTATCTGCTTAGAAGGCATAATAATATCTTCATGTAAATATTCCTCTGTAGCCTGCAATCCCCAAAAAATCAATGTATGCCAACAGCTTGTCTTTCATGCCGTCTATACCTGCAATGATAGGTCTACCAGGTGGAATAATCAGACGTACAGTATATGTATCTTAGGCAAATGGTAATAGAAAGGGACATTAGGCAGTTCTACTTGTGACATAGACTAAGTGATATTCAACAAAATATTATTTTTATTAATGTCATGTATCATCTAAAAAGCAACACCTACCGGTAATTGTGATATGTGAACCTATATAATTTAAGATGTTATAGCTCCTGTTTATTTCAAAGCTTAATAAACAGAACATTTTTAAAAAGTAAAGGGACATTAGGTATCAGAAAATTCCTTTCTTTATTATTTAAAAATTTTTCTTTGCTACCTAAATTGATCAATTTCATTAGTTGCTCCAAAATTTCCTCTGTGGGATCCTTTTTAAGTTTTCTATAGTATTCCTCATCTAATAGAATCCCTTTTGCTTCTATAATATAGTCTTCATAACTTTGGATAACTATTCCCCCTCCCTTGTCAGCCTGGTGGATGATAATAGTATCATCACTTGCCAGGCTGTCTAGAGCTCTTGTTTCATTATGCCATAATGAAAATTATTAGATCCAGATTTCCCTTTTGGTATTTTTTCAAAATCTTCCATCACTAGATTCTAAAATAGATCCAAGTATGACACACCATCTTTTTTAGGTTGAAATGATGAGGGCAACTAAGTTGCTATGAATCACCCCCTAATTCCTCCATAGGGGTACTAAATGTAGGCCCTCACCTAAAAAGTATTTGGTGTTATGGGGATCTTTCTTCTCTGCTCTGTACTATTTCTAATCTAGGTGGATAAGATGTATATGGTCCATCCTCTCTATGATTGACCCTTTCTACTCTAGGGGAAAAGACCAGCCTATTAGGATTTATTTTACGGCTAGATTTAGAGTTCTGCGGCCAAAGGGGTGCGTTAGCTACGTGTGCTTTTTTTCCCCCGCACCTTTTAAATACCGCTGGTATTTAGAGTTCACAGAATGGCTGCGTTAGGCTCCAAAAAAGGGAGCGTAGAGCATATTTACCGCCACTGCAACTCTAAATTCCAGCGGTGCTTACGGACGCGACCAGCTTCAAAAACGTGCTCGTGCACAATTCCCCCATAGAAAACAATGGGGCCATTTGAGCTGAAAAAAAACCTAACACCTGCAAAAAAGCAGCGTTCAGCTCCTAACCCAGCCCCATTGTTTTCTATGGGGAAACACTTCCTACGTCTGCACCTAACACTCTAACATGAACCCCGAGTCTAAACACCCCTAACCTTACACTTATTAACCCCTATTCTGCCGCCCCCGATATCGCTGACACCTGCATATTTTTTTTAACCCCTAATCTGCCGCTCCGTACACCGCCGCTACCTACATTATACCTATGTACCCCTAATCTGCTGCCCCTAACACCGCCGACCCCTATATTATATGTATTAACCCCTAATCTGCCACACCTGCTATCGCTGACCCCTGCATATTATTATTAACCCCTAATCTGCCGCTCCGTACACCGACGCTACCTACATTATACCTATGTACCCCTAATCTGCTGCCCCAAACACCGCTGACCCCTATATTATATTAATTAACCCCTAATCTGCTGCCCCCAATGTCGCCGCCACCTACCTACACTTATTAACCCCTAATCTGCTGACCGAACCGAACCGCCCCGCCACTATAATAAATGTATTAACCCCTAATCCGCCTCAATCCCGCCTCAATAACCCTATAATAAATAGTATTAACCCCTAATCTGCCCTCCCTAACATCGCCGACACCTAACTTCAAACATTAACCCCTAATCTGCCGACCGGAGCTCACCGCTATTCTAATAAATGTTTTAACCCCTAAAGCTAAGTCTAACCCTAACACTAACACCCCCCTAAATTAAATATAATTTTTATCTAACAAAATAAATTAACTCTTATTAAATAAATTAATCCTATTTAAAACTAATTACTTACCTGTAAAATAAACCCTAATATAGCTACAATATAAATTATAATCATATTGTAGCTATTTTAGGATTAATATTTATTTTACAGGCAACTTTGTAATTATTTTAACCAGGTACAATAGCTATTAAATAGTTAAGAACTATTTAATAGTTACCTAGTTAAAATAATTACAAAATTACCTGTAAAATAAATCCTAACCTAAGTTACAATTAAATCTAACACTACACTATCAATAAATTAATTAAATAAAATACCTACAATTAAATCTAATACTACACTATCAATAAATTAATTAAATAAAATACCTACAAATAACTACAATTAAATAAACTAACTAAAGTACAAAAAATAAAAAAGAACTAAGTTACAAAAAATAAAAAAATATTTACAACCATTAGAAAAATATTACAACAATTTTAAACTAATTACACCTACTCTAAGCCTCCTAATAAAATAACAAAGACCCCCAAAATAAAAAAATACCCTACCCTATTCTAAATTAAAAAAGATCAAAGCCCTTTTACCTTACCAGCCCTGAAAAGGGCCATTTGCGGGGCATGCCCCAAATAATTCAGCTCTTTTGCCTGTAAAAAAAAACATACAATACCCCCCCCCCAACATTACAACCCACCACCCACATACCCCTAATCTAACCCAAACCCCCCTTAAATAAACCTAACACTAAGCCCATGAAGATCTTCCTACCTTATCTTCACCATGCCAGGTTCACCGATCGCTCCAGGCTCCGAAATCTTCATCCAAGCCCAAGCTGGGGCTGGCGATCCATAATCCGGCTGAAATCTTCTATCAAGCGGCGGCTGAAGAGGTCCAGAAGAGTCTCCAAAGTCTTCATCTATCCGGGAAGAAGAGGAGATCTGGACCGGCAACCATCTTGATCCAAGCGGCATCTTCTATCTTCATCCGATGAGGAACGGCTCCATCTTGAAGACCTTCAGCGCGGATCAATCTTCTTCTTCCGACGTCCAACTGAAGAATGAAGGTTCCTTTAAGGGACGTCATCCAAGATGGCGTCCCTCGAATTCCGATTGGCTGATAGGATTCTATCAGCCAATCGGAATTAAGGTAGGAAAATTCTGATTGGCTGATGGAATCAGCCAATCAGAATCAAGTTCAATCCGATTGGCTGATCCAATCAGCCAATCAGATTGAGCTCGCATTCTATTGGCTGTTCCGAACTTGCTTTTGACATTTATTGGATGAATTGAAAAATTAAAAATTGTTTTTTCTAAGACCAGTGAGTGCCTTCTTTCAAACGAGGAATATATATATATATATATAAAGGTATAGATATATATTTGTGTAAAAAAACAGATATATTTAGAAATATTTATTTATGAATAAATAGAACATATTCCGTTACAAAAAGAGCATTGGGATGTAAAATATTCATATTTTCATGTCAGGTTAGCACAAATGAGAATTTGTTTAGGTTTTTTTTTTTTCTCCATTGACTTCTATGTGGAATACGTTAATGCGCACGCGATATATTTACCAGCACAACCCGACTAGCACAAAAATCTTAATTCTAGCGGAGGTTTCGCTATAGCGAAAACACAAAATACCACGCCACTTGTAATCTAGAAATAGATATACAGGTATAGATATATTTCTAGAAATATGTATTTATAATAACAATAATAACTTTTTTTTCTAGGTGAAGAATGTGAAATATTCAAGGGACATGAAACCCAATTTTTTTTTTCTTTTATTAATCAGACAGAGCATACAAATTTAAAAAAGTTTCCAATTTACCTCTGTTATTAAATTTGTGTCGTTCTCCTTTTATTCGTTGTTGAAGAGATATCTAGATAAGTAGCATCACTACATGACAGGAAATAGTGCTGCCATCTAGTGCTCATCCTAGTGTATAACATTGTTCCAAAACTGCTGTCTTATCGTGCTGCAGACACGTGAACACTCCTGAACTTACCGTCCTGATTTTAAACAAGAAAACAAAGGAAACCTGATAATAGAAATAAATTGAAAAGTTGTTTAAAAAGTTATGTTCTGTCTGAATCATGAATCATGAAAGAAAAAATTGGGGTTTTATGTCCCTTTAATAACTCGAGTTAGCGCATGAGCGATAAATGTTAGGATTTATTCTTTGACGCTCTCTATAGAAGTCTGTGGGGGGAAAAAAAACATTGTCATATCCGAAATCCTGAAGTTAGCATGCGCCGGGTTTTGTTTGCACGCAAAACTTGCTTTTGACTTGTGATACGTATGCTAACCTGTGCGCAAAAAGATCACTTCTGCCGATATTAACGCTCGACAGAAAGCTCTAAATAGCGCAACTTGTAATCTAGCCCTTGATCTTTGGATTTTAAATGATCAATTGATATTGAAAATATAGATAGAATCTTAAATGTTGGTGTTTTTGAATGGTAAACTGATGCTAATTATGAGACAACAAAGCTTAAATTAATTAGGGAATAACCTTTACTGCTATCTACTATGCACGGCATAGAAAAAAAGGAAATTTTGTATGGGGGTACTTTCATACTGTACAGTAGGATTTTTCTGCAGACAAACAAGATACAATCAACAAGATTACAAGTTGTGCGCTAGACCAGTGCTTAAATAATGCAAAACAATGAGCGCTATCGCACTCTCCTTAGGGCTGCCATTACAAGTTACAGAAAAACCTTCTTTTGTTGTGCGATATGGTGCAATAAGCTCCATACTCCATACCGCACAAAAGCCAAGGCCTGATTTGATTTTCCCACATAGATATCAATGGAGAGAACGTGTTAGAAAAAACTTGCGATCGCTGTAACGCAACCCCATTGATGTCTATAGGGAAAAGAAAGTTATGTAAAAAAAAAAACTAACATAAACCCATATTCTAAATACCCCCAATCTGCCGCCCCCGACATCGCAGACACTAAATAAACCTATTACCCCTAAACCGCCAGCCCCCCACATCGCTACTACTATAATAAACCTATTAATCCCTAAACCACTAGCCCCCCACATCGCTACTACTTTAATAAACCTATTAACCCCTAAACCGCCGGACCCCCACATCACTTCTATAATAAACCTATTAATCCCTAAACCACCGGCTCCCCACATCACAACACACTAAATTAAACTATTATAACCCCTAAACCTAACACCCCCTAACTTTAAATTAAATTTACAATATAACTACCTTCAAATAAAAAAAAATATTACCTGTAAAACCTTAAGATTAAACTATAAATTAACCTATCATTGCTATTTAAAAAATAAAATAAACTAAAAATAAAAAACCTAAAGTACAATATTAAAAAACCTAACACTACAAAAAAATAAAAAAATAATATTACAAAAAAAAATTATGAAAAATAAAAAAACACTAAGATTACAAAAAATAATAAACTAAATTTTCAAAAATAATAAAAATTTAACCTAATCTAATACCCCTATAAAAACAAAAAAGCCACCCCAAAATAAAAACACCCCCTAAACTAACAATTAACTACCAATATCCCTTTAAATCAGCTGTTCAAATCAGCCAATAGGATTTAAGAAGCTTTCATCTTATTGGCTGATTTAAATTTTTTAGCCAATAGGAATGCAATGGTACCCCAATATGAAAGGGGTACCGTGCATTCAAGCTTCAGAGATCTCATTAAAATGAGGAGGCTCCACGCTACATGTCCTTGCTGCCGCCGGTTCTGGTCAGCTGTGTGCTGCCACAGTTCCACGCCACCGGGATTAAGATAGAAGATACCCCCGCGATGGATGAAGTTGTCGCTGATTGGATGAAGACTTCTTGCTGCCTGGATAAAGATAGATGTCCAGACTTCAGGAACTGTGAGTACATTTTCTGGGGTTAGTGTTAGTTTTTTGTGGGGTTTTTGGTTGTTGTTTTTTTGGTTGTTTTTTTTTTTTAGATTATGGCTTTTTTTATTTTTTTTTAGGGGGCAAAAAAGAGCTAATTGCCATTTAAAGGGCAATGCCCATACAAATGGGGCAATGGGTAGCTTAGGTTTGTTTAGACTTAGGTTTTTTTATTTTGGCGGGTTGGTTGGGTGGGGGGGGTTACTGTTAGGGGGACTATGTAATTTTTTTAGGTGAAAGAGGGGGTGTTTTTATTTTGGGGTGTCTTTTTTGTTTTTATAGGGGTATTAGATTAGGTTTCATTTTTATTATTTTGAATAATTTAATTTATTATTTTTTGTAATCTTAGTGTTGTTTTTAATTTTCATAATTTTAGTGGGTTTTTGTAATGTTATTTTTTTCGTAGTGTTAGGTTTTTTTAATATTGTAATGTTTTATTTTTTTTACATAGTAATGTTAGGTTAATTTATAGTTTAATCTTAGTTTTTTTTTATTTCACAGGTAAGTTTTTATTTATTTGTAAGTTTAATTTGAAGTTAGGGGGGGTGTTAGGTTTAGGGGTTAATTGTTTAATTTAGTGTGTTACGATGTGGGGGAGTCAGTTTAGGGGTTAATAGTTTTAGTTTAGTATTAGCGATGTGTGGGACCGACGGTTAAAGGGTTAATATGTTTATTTAGTGTTGGCAATGTGGGTGGTAGGCAGTTTAGGGGTTAATAGTGTAGTTTATGGGTTTTAGTGTACTTTGTAACATTTTTGTTATGAGTTTTGTGAAACATTTTTGTTTCTCAAAATCCATAACTACTGATATGATCGCGGAATGGATCGTGGCGGTATAAGCAATAATGCTAGTGTTATAGCCGGACCGCACAACCTGCAATATGGGAGACCTCAAAATTCCACACTCAAAAGTCATTTCTTGAGTGCGGAATAGAGAGTTGTGTAAAGGCTAAAATGATAGTGGTATAGCCATACCACTGCAACTTGTAATAAGGGAGACCTGTATATTCCTCTCGCGATGGCCAATTTTCAGCGGTTTAGTCTTACCGCAACACTTGTAAACTTGCTGAGTTTTTGTGGGTATCTCACAGGAAAAAAATAAATTTATGTGTAAATTCAAGGAAGACCAAACAACTAAAAATCAGATCCAACACAGGGGTGTGAAAATGACTCAGCAGCGAAAGGGTTAACAACTTTACATTTTACTTCTATAATAAAATTTGTTTTGTTATCTTTGTACCCTTTGTTGAAGAGTGAATCTATATAGGCTAATAGGAGCTTATGAGTGAGCACTTGACTTCACAATTCTATCATATTGCTATAAATATTGTTGCAAACACACACTTTGCTAATCATGTATATTCCTGTTGAGAGACAAGTTTATACAGCACTGTCACCTGTTACCCACCCCTCTCTGAGCCTTTGCTATAGCTTCAACACTTACACTTATACATAAATCATAATTCTGTCATCCAGCACCTCCTTACATTGCAGACACACACACTGCTATATATATATATCTATTCTGGGTGTGTACTGAAAACAAACAAGCTGAGCTGGGGAATTAAGTTGCTTATACACAGATAATGATAATGCTGCTCTGTGTAACAATGGTGAGAACACAACAAGCTGTGTCATGATACATATCTATTTGCTGATACTGAACACATCGTACTGTACAATGGTTTTCATACCCCAGAAATATTCATGCTCGCTAACCTGCATAATAATGGTGTATATTTATTATTATTATTAATAGTAGTAGTAGTATTAATAATAATAATAATATTTATTAATTATTTATTTATAAAATATTTTACCAGGAAAGATACATTGAGATTTCTCTCGTTTTCAAGTATGTCCTGAGTCCACAAAACATTGCATTGTTACAATAGTGTGCAATAAAATACAGAAACAATATTAATGCATAATATATGCAAAATTTAACATAGAAGAGGTAGGAAATATATAATACTTTTTGTACTGATAAGAGGATCCGTTACAAGGAAAAAACAAACAGCCGCAAACATTGCAAATAAAGGCCGACTTTATTGAAAGTCAAGGTGAAGCCCAGGTACATACAAGCTCGGGAGGGAGCACAAAGAATGAAACGTCCGACGCGTTTCCTGCCCGGAGGCACTTCGTCAGGGACTTACACAGAGTAAAACACTTGGTTCTTTTAAACATGTATTACTTCCTGTTACGTATGCTTACCTGTGTTGCAGCACACCTGTTGTCTTAGGTTAATTACGTCCGGCAGTCTGCACTCCTGGTCTGGTCGTATCCAGCTATTGCGGTCATGCGCCATCGGTAGCTCACAGTCAAATGTACACTCTTAGTATATGGATCTTGTATCCACAAGTGCCGCTGTCAGTCCGTTAGCTGTCTACGACAAGACCACAAGGCATCCGCTAATGGTTGCATATTATCGCAAATACAACAGATAAGACAAATACGTAACAGTTTATTACCAATAGATGTATACATTTTTAATATGGAACATCACACTAAATGTAAAAAAATTATATATTTAAATAAAATTTGAACCAAAGAGCTATTCCTTGCCTGACATCTAAGTCTGTTCTCATGTTACTTGATAGTATTTCACAAACCTATTAAATCAAGCACTGAGAGGGAAAAGGAGTTCCCGGGATCTAAAACTGAACCATATAATAATTGTATATATATGTATGGATATTTAGATATCCAAAAATTCCCCTTTTATGAAACCTAACTACGAATTATATATAATTCTACCTAATTATAAGTATATTATTTTATTTTACTTAGTTTCGTTTTTATTTTGTTTAACATTTCATCTCATGACCTTCTACTTTGTATTCTAAATATTTCAAAAAAAGTGGAGTTATTTAGTGTCCTTATTGACTGGTTTAACTCAGTATACCTGTATATGTATATAGTTTATTCTGTATTGTATATATTGTTATTCCAATCGTTATTCCACCTAATTCGCAACCCAAATAATATAAACATAGATATAGATATATGGCCTTTAATTTTAATTTTAGCATATTTCTTAAAATTAAGTGAACTACGTGTCTGTGTATGCTGTTGTTTAATATAGTGACTGACTCTGTTTAGAATCTGTTTCATTCTATACCCTTGTTCTTGTGACTAAGAATAAAATAAAATTAATAAAAATTGATAAAAATTAATAAAGAGATAATGATAACATTTGGTGATCTTGGTGCCTAAAGTGCTGTTAATAAAATAATAATTTAACAATATCTTATTATCATTGTATTCATTATTATTGTGTGTAGTGAACTTCCGTGATTCATAAACACTTACTGTACTAACTATTGCAATTGGTGTGTGATTAATGTGTCATTTAAAACTATAAACTAACAAATAAATGTGAATAAATATTGACTTTAACGTGACTAATCCACTCACTAATAAAAATTAAAATCAAGATTAAAGTTGATTGAGATTTCTTTATTAGAATTAATATTATAGTAGGTGACTATCTTGTCATACTAATGAGGAAATCGTTGTATGTATTGTATACCTCCTATACATCAATATCCTCCTTAAATAGAAAAAAATCTTCTCCTTATAAGGCTATATATTACTCATTATAAATGTTCTTGGGTTGTATATATATGCTAACTTCCTTTCTACAAAGTATGGTTATGGATGGTCGTACTCTTAGGGGATTTAAAATTTTGGAGTGGTGAATCTATCATCTTTAGTATTGAGCAAGGCGGAAGAAGCAGTGCTTTCCAAATGATTGGGATTTGCACCAAGCAGGAACTTTGACCTTTTTCAAACGTTAATAGACTTTAATAGGTTCACCCGTAAACTTACCTTAAAGAGACATTTTTCCCTAATGAGTACCCAGGATGGAGAAGAGACGGGCGATGATATAACAGAAGAATTCAATGGAACTGGCATGACTGGTGAATCAGTGGGAGCTAGCACTGGGGACATTAATATGGACTTTTTCGATTTTTCTGATCAATGTCATTCTGTTGACCTATTAAAATTAGAGAGTGAGAGTACACGATTCAATGCAAATGATCTCAGAATCCCTAAAATTAATTATAAAAATACCAATAAGAATTTTTATCCCATACAAATGAGAGGGGATTTGGTAGATGTATTTCAAGGTCTAGTAGAACAAGATCTTTACTTATTGGCTAAGGATGTAAACATTGAGTCCAGTAAGAAAAGAGGGTCTTCAATTAGTAACCTCACAATAAAGGAACAGAAAGTATTAAAGAAATTGCAAAATAACAACAAGTTGGTCATACTAAATTCAGACAAGGGAGGGAGTGTAGTAGTGCAAAATAGGTCCCAATATACTCAGGAAGCACTAAGACAGTTGAGTGGTGTAGAAACATATCGCAAAATCACATTTAATCCAATGATGAAGTTCACTCAAGAATTAGAAAGGTTTCTGAAATGCTATGTAGGGAAAGGTATCATCACACTACAAATGGCAGAAAGTTTGAAAGTAGACTTTCCAGTGACACCGGTCTTTAAACATCTGCCGAAAATACATAAGTCTATGATTGCTCCCCCAGGACGCCCAATTATTTCAGGAATTGGGTCACTGGGGGAGAGACTGGGAGCCTATGTTGACACTATACTCCAACCCATAGTCCAGATCACCCCTGCATATGTGAGGGACACGAAACACGTTTTACGATTACTAGACACTATGGATATAAGTGAGGGAGACGTCTTACTAACGGTAGATGTAGCCTCGCTATATTCTTGCATCCCGCACTTTCAGGGACTAAAGTCCTTGGAACAAATGTTAGAACTATATACAGACTTTGATGGCAGATTTATAGAGTTCGTATGTGAGGGGGTGAGATTTTTGCTAACCCACAATTGCTTTTCATTTGAAGGAGAATATTATGTTCAAAACCAAGGTACTGCCATGGGAGCGAAATTCGCTCCCTCATATGCGAATCTATACTTAACAGATTACGAACTTAAAAAAAATTTCTGTGATGGTAACCCTTTTAAATCGAATATTAAAATGTACCGCAGATTTATTGATGACCTGATAATCATTTGGAGAGGGGGAGTAGAATTAATTGAAGAGTTCATGGCATATCTGAACCATAATGACCAGAATTTAAATTTCACTTAAACTGTGTCAGACACTAGCATATCATTTTTAGACATTGAATTGGTATTAGATTTTGACTTGCAAAAGATCACCACATCAACTTTCAGAAAATCTACCTCAGGGAACACCATACTTCGGGCTGATTCCCATCATCCCACCCATTTAAAGAGGGCTATCCCTAAGGGGCAATATATGCGTCTTAGACGAAATTGTACCCATTTAGATGTGTATAGGGAACAAGCTGCTTCATTATCTGAACGTCTTGTCATTAGAGGATATGATAGAACTACCCTCTTACAAACCAGTAAAGCAGTAGAAGTAATGAGTAGGGAAGAACTATTGAGGGACAGTAACAAGAACCGTAAGAAAGGGAACGCACAAAATCTTAATAGGTCAGAAGGCCCTATTACATTCACCACCAATTATAGCAAGCAGTTTGAGCGAATAAATCGTATTATAAGGAAGTATATACCAGTTTTGGAGAAAGACACTCTTCTCCAAGAGGTGGTAAGGAAACAGGGAATCAGATGTGTCAGTAAAAGAGCTAAGACAATTGGTAACCAATTAACGAGGGATTTCTCAAAGAAACAGGTAACAACATGGCTACCAAGTCAGACTGGGTTCTTTAAGTGCAAAAGAATACCATGTAAAAGTTGTGATTTTGTCATCACAGGTGATTCTTTTAAATCTACTGTCACTGGTAAAACCTTTGAAATTAGACATAGAATGACTTGTCATTCTAATTTTGTGGTTTATCTAATTACATGCAATCTGTGCCACAAACAATATGTGGGTAGAACCACAAGACTGCTCAAAGATCGAATCCGAGAACACCTACTTTCTGCCGTTTGTAGTGTGATGATACCTTTCCCTACATAGCATTTCAGAAACCTTTCTAATTCTTGAGTGAACTTCATCATTGGATTAAATGTGATTTTGCGATATGTTTCTACATCACTCAACTGTCTTAGTGCTTCCTGAGTATATTGGGACCTATTTTGCACTACTACACTCCCTCCCTTGTCTGAATTTAGTATGACCAACTTGTTGTTATTTTGCAATTTCTTTAATACTTTCTGTTCCTTTATTGTGAGGTTACTAATTGAAGACCCTCTTTTCTTACTGGACTCAATGTTTACATCCTTAGCCAATAAGTAAAGATCTTGTTCTACTAGACCTTGAAATACATCTACCAAATCCCCTCTCATTTGTATGGGATACAAATTCTTATTGGTATTTTTATAATTAATTTTAGGGATTCTGAGATCATTTGCATTGAATCGTGTACTCTCACTCTCTAATTTTAATAGGTCAACAGAATGACATTGATCAGAAAAATCGAAAAAGTCCATATTAATGTCCCCAGTGCTAGCTCCCACTGGTTCACCAGTCATGCCAGTTCCATTGAATTCTTCTGTTATATCATCGCCCGTCTCTTCTCCATCCTGGGTACTCATTAGGGAAAAATGTCTCTTTAAGGTAAGTTTACGGGTGAACCTATTAAAGTCTATTAACGTTTGAAAAAGGTCAAAGTTCCTGCTTGGTGCAAATCCCAATCATTTGGAAAGCACTGCTTCTTCCGCCTTGCTCAATACTAAAGATGATAGATTCACCACTCCAAAATTTTAAATCCCCTAAGAGTACGACCATCCATAACCATACTTTGTAGAAAGGAAGTTAGCATATATATACAACCCAAGAACATTTATAATGAGTAATATATAGCCTTATAAGGAGAAGATTTTTTTCTATTTAAGGAGGATATTGATGTATAGGAGGTATACAATACATACAACGATTTCCTCATTAGTATGACAAGATAGTCACCTACTATAATATTAATTCTAATAAAGAAATCTCAATCAACTTTAATCTTGATTTTAATTTTTATTAGTGAGTGGATTAGTCACGTTAAAGTCAATATTTATTCACATTTATTTGTTAGTTTATAGTTTTAAATGACACATTAATCACACACCAATTGCAATAGTTAGTACAGTAAGTGTTTATGAATCACGGAAGTTCACTACACACAATAATAATGAATACAATGATAATAAGATATTGTTAAATTATTATTTTATTAACAGCACTTTAGGCACCAAGATCACCAAATGTTATCATTATCTCTTTATTAATTTTTATCAATTTTTATTAATTTTATTTTATTCTTAGTCACAAGAACAAGGGTATAGAATGAAACAGATTCTAAACAGAGTCAGTCACTATATTAAACAACAGCATACACAGACACGTAGTTCACTTAATTTTAAGAAATATGCTAAAATTAAAATTAAAGGCCATATATCTATATCTATGTTTATATTATTTGGGTTGCGAATTAGGTGGAATAACGATTGGAATAACAATATATACAATACAGAATAAACTATATACATATACAGGTATACTGAGTTAAACCAGTCAATAAGGACACTAAATAACTCCACTTTTTTTGAAATATTTAGAATACAAAGTAGAAGGTCATGAGATGAAATGTTAAACAAAATAAAAACGAAACTAAGTAAAATAAAATAATATACTTATAATTAGGTAGAATTATATATAATTCGTAGTTAGGTTTCATAAAAGGGGAATTTTTGGATATCTAAATATCCATACATATATATACAATTATTATATGATTCAGTTTTAGATCCCGGGAACTCCTTTTCCCTCTCAGTGCTTGATTTAATAGGTTTGTGAAATACTATCAAGTAACATGAGAACAGACTTAGATGTCAGGCAAGGAATAGCTCTTTGGTTCAAATTTTATTTAAATATATAATTTTTTTACATTTAGTGTGATGTTCCATATTAAAAATGTATACATCTATTGGTAATAAACTGTTACGTATTTGTCTTATCTGTTGTATTTGCGATAATATGCAACCATTAGCGGATGCCTTGTGGTCTTGTCGTAGACAGCTAACGGACTGACAGCAGCACTTGTGGATACAAGATCCATATACTAAGAGTGTACATTTGACTGTGAGCTACCGATGGCGCATGACCGCAATAGCTGGATACGACCAGACCAGGAGTGCAGACTGCCGGACGTAATTAACCTAAGACAACAGGTGTGCTGCAACACAGGTAAGCATACGTAACAGGAAGTAATACATGTTTAAAAGAACCAAGTGTTTTACTGTGTGTAAGTCCCTGACGAAGTGCCTCCGGGCAGGAAACGTGTCGGACGTTTCATTCTTTGTGCTCCCTCCCGAGCTTGTATGTACCTGGGCTTCACCTTGACTTTCAATAAAGTCGGCCTTTATTTGCAATGTTTGCGGCTGTTTGTTTTTTCCTTGCAACGGATCCTCTTATCAGTATTCAAGCTTTTCTCACAAGAGACTGAGGAGTGTCTCTATTTCCGATCACAAGGAGCCTCATCATCCACGGAGAGACATACAACGGACATAAGGTAATTTTCTCACTACCCACGAAGAGATACACAACGGACACCAGGTAATCTTTATATACTTAGATACCGTTTTTTTCACTGTCCATACTATTTATACCTTAAGTCAGGAGTTCAATGTTCTCTATTTTACAGTGGATCATATACGAGCAGATTTGCACTTATACTGTTACATTGTTTGGAGTATCACCTGCATCTGAACTATAAATTACAGCATACCGTACATCTGAGTGCAATGCAATCACAGAGTGTCTGAGTGCGACCAATAAAGTATTATAATACTTTTTGTATTGTGGCAAACTAAATAATGTGCTGGTACTGGATCGGAGGTTATAGGAGGTGGGAACACCCGGGGAGAGCATACTGCTCAGGAAAGGTGGGAGCTTCCCAGAAAAGCTCTTAAACACAAGGCTGGAAAGATGAAGGGTGCATCTGGATTCCAGTGACAGCCAGTTTAGTTATTTAAAGGGACACTGTACCCAAATTTTTTCTTTTGTAATTCAAAAAGAGCATGCAATTTTAAGCAACTTTCTAATTTGCTCCTATTATCAATTTTTCTTTGTTCTCTTGCTATCATTATTTGAAAACAAGGCATCTAAGCTTTTTTTTGGTTTCAGTACTCTGGACAGCACTTTTTTATTGGTGGATGAATTTATCCACCAATCAGCAAGGACAACCCAGGTTGTTCACCAAAAATGGGCCGGCATCTAAACTTACATTCTTGCATTTCAAATAAAGATACCAAGAGAATGAAGAAAATTTGATAATAGGAGTAAATTAGAAAGTTGCTTAAAATTTCATGCTCAATCTGAATCACGAAAGAAAAATTTTGGGTACAGTGTCCCTTTAAGCATGTCACAATGGTGGGTCCTGTAGTTACATTGTAGCACAAAGTGGCAGAATGATTAATACAATGTATTTAGTTTATTAAGGTGAATTTGCGGTGCAGGTGCATATACTACATCCCCATAATCAATGATTGGCATCAGAATTTGCTGTACAATCTTTTCCTTTACTGTGGGGCTTAGACAGAATTTGTTTCTGTACAGGGCACCTAGTTTTGGATAGAGTTTAGATGCAAGTTTTTCTATGTGGAGGCCAAAAGATAGATTGGGGTCTAACAACATACCCAAGTATTTGAAAGAGTGGACTGAAGTCAGCGTGCAATTTTTATTTTTATTTTATTTTTTATGCATAGATGGGAATTTTGTAGTTTGTGTAATTTAGGTACCGTTTCAAAGATCATTGTGACAGTTTTGTCAGTGTTTAGGAATAGTTTGTTTTTTCAGATCCACTTTTCTACCTCTGTAAACTTGTCTTGGAGCACTGCCTCAAGCTGCGGCAGATCGGATTTGCTTGCATAGATTACCGTGTTGTTTGTGTACATGTGTACAGTTGAGGATTTGCAGACATTTGGCAGATCATTTATAAATAATGTGATTAGTAGGGGGTCGAGAATGGAACCTTGGGGAACACCACACGTGACTGGGAGAGAGAGGGAGTCGATGTCAGAAATGAAGACATACTGTGATTGATCCGATACATATGATCAAAACCAGGTTAGTGGACGATCACCAATACTTGAGTTTTTTAGTTTGAGCAGTAATATGTTGTGATTTACTGTGTCAAAGGCCTTTGCAAAATCAAGGAAAATAGCTCCAGTTAGGTCTCCTTGTTCCATGCCAGTTTGGATGTTGTTGCAAACTTTTAGGAGTGCAGTAGTAGTTGAGTGGTTCAGGTGAAAACCTGATTGATCAGGGGTCAGATAGTTAGATTGTTGGTAATACTCACATAGTTGCGTAGGGATGCACTTTTCTAAGATGTTTGATAATACTGGGAGTAATGATATTGGGCGATAATTAGAAACCAAGGTTATCTCACCACTGTTATGGATAGGCACTACTCTTGCAGTCTTCCAAAGTTTTGGTATGTATCTAGGCACCAAGCATTTGTTACTTAGGGTTGTGACAGGTTTAGCAATTGCCGGCACACTGAGCTTCAACAGCATTAATGGGATTTGATCAGGTCCAGACTGGTTTTTCATTTTTTGATTATTAAGGTGTTTCTTAACGACACTGATGGGTACAGGTCTAAAATTGAACTTCTCTATATTGGGTCTTTGCAGATTTAGAGGGGCCTGATCCACATTTGTAGTTTCAGGATGCGTGTCATTTATTAGTTTGTCAATCAGGGTGGTGGAGCATCCGAGAAAATAATTGTTGAAGGCATTTGCTACTTCCAAGGGAAGTTGGAGGGTTTGGTTGTCCACTTTGACAGTGGAGGGTTGGGAGTGGATTGGTGGAGTGTGTAAGTTATTTATGACTTTCCAAAACTTTCTAGGGTTTGATATGTTATTGTTCAGATTTTCACAGAAATATTGGACCTTGGCCAATTTTGTTTGTTTAGTGCATATATTTTGCCATTGTCTATATACACAGTGATCATTCATAGAGCCGGTATGCTTGAACTTTGACCACAATGAATCTCGAAACTGGTACATTTGAATGAGGTCAGCTGTGATCCAATTCAGGTGTGATCCTTTTACTCTCACCTTATTCAGCTGGGCATGTAAATTCCAAACTTGTAGGAGTTCAGACTGAAAGAATTCAACTGCAGAGTCTAGATCTGGGATTAGGTATAATCTGTGCCAGGGGAGGTTCTTGATTTCATTTAGAAATGATTGAAGATTACATTTTTTGAAGGACCTGGTGATTTTGACCTTGGGAGAGGATTTTGTTTCCTTTATTTTGCGCACGCAGTACACTAAGCAGTGGTCACTGAAATTTTTAGGGAGAACACCTGCCTCCTGGATTCGGTCGGGAGAAGTGGAGAGAATCCAATCAAGCAGGGTGTGATTATGGCATTTGATGTTTATGCGAGTTGGGGAGGAGATTAATTGCGTTAGCTGCAAAGATTTAAACAGCGAGCAACAACTATTATTTTTTTGATTCAGCCAATCAATATTAAAATCTCCAAAAACCAAAATATCACTTTTTGGGTTTTAAGCTAAGGTTTCCCTAAGGAGAAATTGAATGACAGGGGAGCTAGGTGGACGGTAGATTCCTGCAACAATGATTGATTTACTGCATGGGATCTCAATTGTGCCAAAAAGGAAATCAAAGGTGGCAGGAGAGCTAGATTTTTGTAAGGGGGTGTACTTTGTGGAATTGTCAACATAAATTACAATGCCACCTCCTCTCTTTACTCAGTCATTTCTATGGCATGAATACTCATGTATTGCAATGGCAGAGTCATGTATTTTTGCAGTTAGCCATGATTCAGAGAGCACAATTATTTTGGGCTTGTATTGTAAACACCAAGCTTGCAGTGCATCGATTTTTGGTAGTAAGCTGTGGATATTACAGTGCACAAAGTAGAGGCCCTTTTTTAGTTGGAAGGCTAGGAATGGAATTTGTTGGGGGACCAGGGTTAGACTCTACATCACTTGCAAGGTCAAGTAACAAAAAGGCTTATAATAATAATAATGTACTATTATTGAAGATACTAAAATGTATAATGATGCTGGGTATCTTCACATAGTAATGAGCATGTTATATTGTATAATAATAATAATAATAATAATAATAATAATAATAACAATAATGTGTATCTACTACTAAAAATTAGAGGTGATAAGGTTAAAGCCATTTGTTTCCAAGAAAATCCCATTTACATGTATATACTAGTACAAGGAGTTTAGTAAAAAGGGGCAAGATAAAGACATACAGACCAAAAGTATTGGTACCCTTCTGATTTTTTAGTAAAACACTCAAAAATTTACAAAAGTATTTGGTATCCACCATTATTTTTCAAATGTAATAGAATGTTAACTTCACTTTTTATTTATGACTATAAACAGTAAAACAAATGAGAATAGCACAGACAAAAATATTGTTACTCAATCTAATATATTGTTGCACAGCCTTTGGAAACAATAACTGCAATCAAGTGATTTCTGTAGCGCTTAATTTGACTTCTGCACTTTTCGACTGGGATTTTGTTCCACTCTTGAGCATATTGCTCCAGTTCTTTTGGATTTGATGGGTGCCTTACCAACTGTGAGTTTTAGCTGTTTCCACAGATTTTCGATGGGATTCAGATCTGGACTCAGAAGACCACTTCAGAACGGTCTAATGTATTCTTCTTGTCGGGTGCTTTTTCGGGTATGTTTCGGTCCTTATCCTGCTGGCGGACTCATGATATTTGACTGAGATACAGCTTTTGACACTGGGCAGTACATTTTGCTCCAGAATGCCTTAATAGTCTTCTGATTCCACCATGCCCCAAACCATCACTGAGCCTCCTCCATGTTTCACAGTAGGGATAGTGTTCTTTTCTTTAACAGCTTCCTAATTCCGTCTGTAAACATGGATTTATTGTGATTTGCCAAAAAGTTCTACTTTGTTTAATCTTTCCAAAGAACATTCTCCCAGGAGGACAGTGGCTAGTCAACATGCATTTTGGCAAACTCTTGTCAATTTTTTTGTGTTTCTCTCTTAAAATGCAAGGGCACCAATACTTTAAAATAAAAGGGTACCGACCTTTATGTTAAAATGCAAGGGCACCAATACATTAAAATGCAAGGGTACCAACACATTCAGCCAAGTCTGTAAATCAGGAATAAATAATAGATAAGGATAGAATAACTAGAAAGAAGAGATTACATTAGCATTCTTTGTTAGCACTCACAAACACAAACAAAGGGATATAATAGTGTGTTAATAAAATGCTCTAGTTCAGTAATACATTTTACTTTCATACTGTTGTATCCCTCTAACTGTGTTAAACACATATTTAAAATCTGCTCTAGAGAAGTAATACAGCTATGCCCTTCAGCTGCCCTAGGACCATACAGTCGGTACACTAATAATGAGCACACTGTACTGTATAATTATTCTGTATCTATGCCCAGATAAGAAATATGCTAGACTTCATAACTGAGTCTTGTAGCCATATAATAACATTAAGCATACTGAGCTGCATAACAACGTTTAGGAATAACACAGGTACAAATACCCACATTTGGAAATCCAAAATCCAAACTTTTTTTTTTTTTAAAGAATATCTCAATCTAACTGTAAGTCACAATTTTCTCTGCCTGTGTCTATGGTTTGTGTTTTGTGTTCTAAAATGCAAAATAATGGTCTTTATTTAATTAAAACAACAAATATTAACTTTCTGATTACAGTACTGTACTATCTCTCTGGGTGTACAAGGTATATAAAAGTATAAAAATTATGTAAATCTACCTTTAGGCCACATGTTTAAGCTGTATTATAACCTATAAATGTTGCTTAAATGACATAAGATATTATTGTTTACTCTTGGTCCCACTCTCTCTCCAAACAGTTCCATTTTACAAATGCAAATATTCCAAAATCTAAACTGAAAATCCAAACCTTTTCCGGTCCCAAACAGTTTGGATAAAGGGTTTTCTACCTATTATAATAATAATAATAATAATAATAATAATAATAATAATAATAAATAATGAACACAAGGATTTAGAACATCTGCACACATAATAATTATGTTGCTTTATGTAAGGATGCAACAGCTTCATTTTGTACTTACAGGCTCAGAAGTGCAGCAAAACTGTCGGCCGAGGAGCTGATGTTTATAAGAAGCTAATTGCTTCAATGTCTCAGAGTCTTACTCAAGGAACTGCTATATAAACCACCCAATACTTATAGTGGCCTCCCTTGTGCATGATACGTCAGAGCTGTGTTAAGAAGAGACAGATTTCCATATTAAGCAACATATGAGTTTAAGTTACTAAATGGCCAATAAAGCATGGGAACAAACACAGTAACAATCCCAGTTCACTAATGCTGAGCCAAATCTTGCATGTACATTGTGACAGTCAAGTCAGTGCTTGATGCAGTACCACTGGCATCCTGTTGTAACAGGCCCTAGCAGGTGCCTTTATAGGTGTCCCATAGAATGTGTAACGGGATTTTGATATCAACATTAAAGGGACATGAAACCCAACATTTTTCTTGCATGATTCAAACAGAAAAAACAATTTTAAACAACTTTCCAATTTACTTCCATTATTGAATTTGCTACATTCTCTTGGTATCTTATGTTGAAGAAGCAGTAATGCACTACAAGAAGCTATATAAACACAATGAGCCAACAGCTACCTCCCAGTAGTGAATTTCTGCACCTGAGCCTACCTAGGTATGCTTTTCAACAAAGGATACTGATAGACAAAAGAAGTTGGATAATAGTAAAATTTAAACTTTTTTTAAACTACATGTTCTCTCTGAATAATGGAACTTTAATTTTGAGTTTAGTGTCCCTTTAATCTTTTTCGATTGAGATTTTCTTTCCAATTTGTCTATTATATAATTTACTTCTTCCATTTGGTTTCCTTTGTTTAATCTTAACTACTTTCCATGAGAGTAAACTGAGGTAGGTTGAGGAGCAAACGTTGTGGCAAATGTAACTAATTATATACTGATTAAGACACGTGCAGACTCCTGATCATACTTAAGTATGCTCTCATGAAAATGACTTAAATATCAGCAAAGGAGATTAAGAGAAAGAGGTACAATTTTGGTAGCTCTATTAGAATCATTCACTGTTATTTTTATTTTCATTATACATTGTCATGGGCTTCTTGATGTCTCAATTTTGAAGAGCTTCCTGAGTCAAACCCATAGTCCACCCAGATGTGCCCACCCAGACATGCCCATGGCCTGCCTACAACCTCACCTCCCCAAGGAAGTTCCACCCACAAAGTGCCAATGAGTCACTGTACACAAGCTTTTTAAACTCTGGCATCCCATAAAGTATCCAGGAGATGCTGTAAAGTTCACTTTTATTATTTTTCTTTTGTCTGTGATTCCTGCAGTCCTCCTTTTTGCTGCTGTCCCCCAGAGAGTGCTACATTCTACACAGTGTCTGTTTCTTTAGTGATGGAGCTCATTTATATTTGTAATTAAATGGATATAACAATGTTCATTTTGTTATTCAGACAGAGCATACCATTTTTTAAAAAAAAAATCCAGTGGAAGTCCTATAAAATGCAGGGCATTTCTGCTATTGTCATGACAACCATTCTATAGCTATAGAGCTATGATAGGACCAATGGTGTCGCTACAGGGGGACATGTGGGGCAATTGCCCTCACATTGAATATCCTTTGCCCCCTCAGCAGCCCCGGCGCTTGTGTGAAGTTTGAGAACAGCAGATTTTGACATCTAGAAGATGATTGAGTGTTTTCACATCTGCCACTTTGTCAGCCATACCGGAAAAAAACATTATGACAGTTGACAGGGGAATTTGCAGCAGCATTTTACAAAAGATTCTCTAAGGAGACCAAGCTAATGTTTTTTTTTTTTTTTCCGGTGGAGTCTGTTAGAGAGTGTGTGAGCCATCAGACACTCTGCTCTGTGCTGTTTCAGATAACTCCCCCAAGAACTTACAACCAGTTTGTGTGAACTCACAAATGATTAATTGACGTCAAAGCTACCATAGTAATTAGAATAAATACTGGGGACTGTGTGAATGATTGGGTTGTAAATGGACAGGTAAACATACTTTTTTGTAAATTTCTTAGCACCAAGACAAATGTTTATACTTTGGTAGGAAGATTTATGTTGATACTTTAGGACAAGTAAATTAGAGATGTGAGCCACTGTATGATAAAATTCAAAATCTTTATTCCATCAGATTAAAAGTGGGAGGCATCCCAAAACAAAAGTAAGCAACACACAGCTGGGAACAGCAGCCGAATCAGCTGTGCAACGGCAAGTGGAGGAAAAGTTACAGTCGGGCAGAGAAACTTACAGCCCTAGCATCCTCCTTGCACCTACATCGATCAGCTGTCAAGGTATTAATTCATACATCTTTGTACCGAGGTAGGGGGGGAAGCAAAGGATAGAGCTATTGTATGCCTATATAGGTCCTGGTGAAGATTTATCTTATTGTATGGACTTCTTAAATATGAACTCTTGCAGTGTGCCTACTTCGTTCTGAATTCAAGATACTTTAGGACAGCCATAGGCAACCAATTTATCTCCAAAATATTTGTAGCCATCAAATCCTCCCATGGGCTACACTTTTCCGTTAATACACAAACATCAGTCAAAACCCATTACATAGCATTAGAGGGAGAGTACATAAAAGTGGCAAAAAGGAGCAATAATCAAATGCTCTGGTATGCTGGCTGGGGAATTTTATTATAGCAGCTTTGCTTGTAGAGAACTATGCATTTGCAAATAGGGTTAAACACATAGGGGTAGATCACAATCTTTTAGAAAAGCTTATTAAATAGTTTATCTACAAAAATCCCCATAGACTTTGACGGAGAGTTTGTAGTAAAATTATTAAACTTTCCTAAAGAATGTGATCTACCCCATAATTAAAGTTTGCTCTGAATAGTCAATGCACTGCCAATTGTGGGCTGAACATGGCTGGGGATTGGGGGGCTTTGCACACTCCTGCCATCTATTGCTCCAGACATATGCAGGCTTCTAAGCCTACCTTTGTATGCTTTTTTAATGGAGAACACCAAAATAAAAAAGTAAATAAAATAAAATGGACACTGTGTGCAGATTCTTCTCAAAGGGACATAAGACCTTAAATTGTATTTCATAAAAAGACAGAGCAAATAACATATTTATATAAAAAAAAATTCCAATGTACTTATGTCAATTTTACTCCACTGCCTTGGTATTCTTAGCTAGTGATGTTGCGAACCTAAAAATTTCGGTTCGCGAACGGCGGACTCGAACTTCCGCAACTGTTCGCGAACCGGGCGACTTCATTGACTTCAATAGGCAGGCGAACTTTAAAACCAACATGGACTCTTTCTGGCCACAATAGTGATGGAAAAGTTGTTTCAAGGGTACTAACACCTGGACTGTGGCATGCCGGAGGGGAATACATGGCAAAACTCCAACGGAAAATTACATAGTTGATGCAGAGTCTGGTTTTAAGCCATAAAGGGCATAAATCACCTAACATTCCTAAATTGTTTGGAATAACGTGCTTTAAAACATCAGGCATGTGTCAGCCGCTCTGGAATCAATCCGGGATGTAACCCAACTGCTAGCGTGAATTGAAAGCACACGCTAGCACACTGAGAAATATCCAGGACGTGACCCACTCAGGAAGCAGATTAGAAGATAACAAAAATGTATATTGTTCCAGAGTGCAGGAAAGCCACAAAGGATAAAACGTCCCTTTAAGTAGTACAAAGAACAAAAAGGAAATGCTCTTACTTGAAGCTTCTGAAAAAGGTCCTCTTTAGCAGGCTTGTAAAACAAAGGAAAAGTTCTCTTTTGCAGCTTGTAAAAGTATAATGTCCCTTTAAGCAGGTTTATAACAAACAGAAAGGCAAAGTTCTCTTTTGCAGCTTGTAAAAGTAAATGTCCCTTTTAAGCAGGTGTATAACAAACAGAAAGGCAAAGTTCTCTTTTGCAGCTTGTAAAAGTAAATGTCCCTTTTAAGCAGGTGTATAACAAACAGAAAGGCAAAGTTCTCTTTTGCAGCTTGTAAAAGTAAATGTCCCTTTTAAGCAGGTGTATAACAAACAGAAAGGCAAGGTTCTCTTTTGCAGCTTGTAAAAGTAAAATGTCCCTTTAAGCAGGTCTTGTTTAACAAAGAATAGGTTTAAAGGTAAAGGCCAAAGCAAGGTCAGGCAGGCAGAAGTCGGCATCCAAATATCAGCAAAAGGTATAGGCAAAAGATAGGGTCAGGCAAGCAGAAGTCGGCATCAAAGTATCAGCAAAAGGGTAATAGCTACAGGCAAGGTCAGGCAGGCAGAAGTCAATGTCCAAATATCAGCAAGTAGGGATTAGGCAAGAGGCTTGGTCAGGCAGGCAGAAGTCGGTACACAGAAGAACAAAACTGATATGGTACTCACAATCCAGGGAAACAACAAACGGGCCCAGATTCAGATCTCCCGCCGAGATTTAAAGGGCAGAGCGTAACCGTCATCAGAGGGGTGTGAGAAAAAGCGTCATGTTGCTAAGCAACATGACGTCAGAGACACAGAGGAGTTCCGGGAGCCGCGGCGACACGGCGATGAACGGAAGCGCTCATGACAGCACCCCCTCCTCAAGGACCCCTCCGGGGGACAGGACCAGGTCTATCAGGATGAGTCTTGTGGAAGGTCTTGACCAATATAGGAGCATTTACTTGATGAGCAGGTTCCCAAGAACATTCCGTGACTGGATAACCCTTCCAATGAATGAGATAATACAATTTCTTGCCCCGCAATTTGGAATCTAGAATATGGCTGATCTCAAACTCAGGATGTCCATGCACCAATAACGGTGGAGGTTTAGAAAAAGGCTTAGAATACCTGTTAAACATCACAGGTTTTAAAAGAGAAACATGGAATACTGGATGGACTTTGAGAGACTTGGGTAAAGCTACCCGATAAGCAGTGGAACATACCTGACCCAGTATTCGGAAAGGACCCACATATCGTGGTCCCAATTTGTTAGAAGGTTGTTTCAGGCGAAGAAATCGAGAGGAAATCCAAACTTTATCACCAGGGCGATATTTGGGAGCCTTTTTCCGTCGAAGATCCGAAAAGAACTTGTAACGTCTAGAAGTTACAGAAAGAATACGATGTATCTTCTGCCAATGTCGAGTTAATCTTCGGGCTGTAAGATCAGAAGCAGGATTCACTGTGGAGGAAGTATGCAAAGGGAATGTCCTAGGCTGATATCCGTAAGCTGCATGAAAAGGAGAAGTCTGAAGGGAGGAATTGTACCGGGCATTATGGGCCAATTCAGCCAAAGGAAGGTAAGAAGTCCAGTTAGAATGATAATGATCCACATAATGTCTAAGATATGTTTCAAGACACTGGTTTACTCTTTCAGTCTGACCATTCGATTGTGGGTGGTGAGAAGTAGAGAGAGATATAGTAGTACCAAAATGTTTACACAGTGACCTCCAAAATCGAGAAACGAATTGTACCCCTCTATCTGAAACAATATCTAGAGGAAATCCATGGATTCTCACAATATGTAGAATAAAAAGTTCAGAGAGTCTTTTGGCAGATGGTAATCCTGGCAAGGGTACAAAATGAGCCGTCTTAGTGAACCTGTCGACCACCACCCAGATAGTATTGTTCCCAGTGGACAAGGGAAGATCGGTAATAAAGTCCATGGATACATGAGTCCAAGGCTGGTGAGGTATAGGCAATGGTTGGAGTAATCCTGAAGGAAGTTGGCGTGGAGTTTTGTTCATGGCACATTGTGTGCATACTGAGACGTAATCCTTCACATCTTGAGAGAGTGTAGGCCACCAGACATGTTGTTTGAGGTTTCGAGTGGTAATACTGATGCCAGGATGTCCAGAAAGGGGACTATCATGAGCCCAAAATAAAATCTTGGAACGAAGGCGTTCAGGAACAAAGAGTAAACCATTGGGAGGTTTACAGGACAAAGGAAGATGCTCTTGAGTGGACTGTAATTCTTGTAACCAAGAAGTTGTTAACTGGGCAATGACTTCATGAGGTTGGAGAATGGTACCAGACTCAGGAACTGGGGTATCTTGAAATTGTCTGGAAAGTGCGTCTGCTTTAATATTTTTTGATCCAGGTATGTAAGACAAATTATAGTGAAACCGAGAGAAGAATAAGGACCAGCGTGCTTGCCTGGAATTTAGTCGTTTGGCTGTTTGGAGATACAGAAGGTTCTTATGATCAGTAAGTATAGTAAATGGCAAAGAAGTACCTTCCAGCCAATGTCTCCATTCATCCAATGCCATCTTGATGGCAAGCAACTCTTTATTCCCTACGTCATAGTTAAATTCGGAAGGAGTGAATTTTTTAGAGAAAAAAGCAACAGGATGAATCCTTCCAGTCTCTGGTATTCGTTGAGACAGAACCGCTCCAGCAGCAACAGAGGAAGCATCCACCTCCAGAATAAATTGAAACTCAGGATTTGGATGATGAAGGATAGGAGCTGAGGAAAAAAGCTTCTTTGAGAGATTCAAAAGCTTCTATAGCCTCAGACGGCCATACTTTACAGTTTTGTCCTTTTCTTGTGAGAGAAGTAAGAGGAGAAGTAATAGTAGCAAAATTCTTGATGAACTTTCTGTAATAATTGGCGAAGCCTAGGAAACGTTGTAAAGCCTTCAAAGAATCAGGTCTAGGCCAATCCAAAATGGCAGAAAGTTTAGTAGGGTCCATTTCGAATCCAGATGCCGATATTACATAACCCAGAAAGGGTATGGATTTTTGATGGAAAGAACATTTCTCCAGTTTAGCAAACAGATGGAATTCTCTTAGACGTTGAAGTACTTTCTTGACGTGGTGCACATGATCTTGGTGGTTCTGAGAAAAAATTAAGATGTCGTCCAGATATATGATAACAAAAATATTCAAAAAATCACGAAAGATCTCATTTACAAAATGCTGGAAAACCGCCGGAGCATTGCATAGCCCGAAGGGCATGACCAAATATTCATAATGCCCAAATCGAGTGTTAAAGGCAGTCTTCCACTCATCTCCTTTGCGTATACGGATCAAGTTGTATGCACCACGTAGGTCGAGTTTGGTGAAAATGGTGGCTCCCTGAAGATAAGTAAAAAGTTCAGGAATAAGGGGCAGAGGATAACTGTTCTTGATGGTAATCTGATTCAATCCACGATAATCAATACAGGGTCTTAATCCGCCATCCTTTTTTCCCACAAAAAAGAAACCAGCCCCTACAGGGGAAGAGGAGGGTCGAATAAATCCTCTAGCCAGATTGTCTTTTATATATTCTTCCAGGGCCATGTTTTCTGGTTTAGAAAGTGGATATGTCTTGCCTCGAGGATAGGCAGCCCCAGGAAGGAGGTCAATGGGACAATCAAAAGGGCGATGAGGAGGAAGACGTTCCGCTTCTTTTTTGGAGAAGACATCCACAAAGTCATGGTAATGCATAGGTAAGGATTCCGGAGTTTCAACTGTGAGAGCAATAGTGAGTGGTAACTTAGTAATCTTTTGAAGACATTTAGTCTGGCATGTAGATCCCCAGGAAGTGAGTTCACCGAAAGTCCAAGAAAAAATGGGATTGTGAATCTGGAGCCAGGGTAATCCCAAGATAATGGGAAATTGCGGAGTGGGAATGACATCAAAACAAATTGTCTCAGAATGAAGTATTCCTACGGTGAGGATTAAGGGTTGAGTAGAAAACTGAATGTATCCAGAACCCAAAGGATCTCCACTGACCGTAGAGACTGAAATGGAATACTCCTTCTTTAGTAAGGGTATAGAATGAGTAGAAACAAATGTAGAGTCAATGAACACACCTCCAGCACCAGAATCAATTAGAGCTTGGGTATAGATCTTCTTATGTCCAATTAGAAGTGTTACTGGAACAAAGAGTTTCTTGTATAGGGAATGACCACTATTTTGGCTTAACTCAGTTCCCTGGACTAGAGTTAAGCCCTGGCTTTTACTGGCCTAGTAGGACAATCCCTTAATAAATGTCCTTTAAGGCCACAGTACAGACATAAGCCAAGAGTCCGTCTTCTTAAGCGTTCAGTCTCAGTTAATTTTATACTTCCTACTTCCATGGGTTCAGCCTGATCAGTAGTAGGAGAGGCTGGAGTGACTGGATTAGAAAAACGAGGAGCTAAACGAAAAGGAGTTCGAGTGGAAGTCCTCTGTGTTCTATCCTTTTCTTGTTGGCGTTCACGAAACCTGGCGTCGAGACTGATACAGAGATTTATTAAGGCTTCTAAGGACTCTGGAAGTTCACGATATACCAATTCATCCTTGAGACGCTCAGAAAGTCCTTTACGGAAAGCGGCTCTGAGTGCTCCCTGATTCCAAGTGGTTTCAGAGGCAAGGGTGCGGAACTCAATTGCATATTGAGAGACTGGTTGATTTCCTTGACGTAAATCCAGGAGAGTTGCTTCAGCAGCGGATGACCTTCCAGGTTTATCGAATACGTTTGAGAATGTAGATAGAAATGTATCAACATCCAACAGTATAGGATCATTCTTTTCTAGCAAAGGTGACACCCAAGCCAAGGCTTTTCCTTTCATTAAGGAAATAAGAAACGTGATTCTAGAAGAGGCAGTAGCAAAGAGAGTAGGGCTATTTCGGAAATGAAGACGGCATTGATTCAAAAAGCCTCTACATTCTTCAGGATTCCCATCATATTTATCCGGAAGAGGAATCCTGGGACTTAGTTGTACCTGAGACTGATTGTTAGGAATCGGAGGAGGTAATGCCTCAATCGGATTTGGATTGGGATTAGGATTGGGAGGTGCGGTAGCAACCAAATTTTGTAATAGAGCAGTAATTTGATCAAGTTTAGTGTCCAGAGACTGCAAGTGAGTGGCATGAGAACCCAAGAGCTGTCCCTGGTGAGCCACGGCCATAGATAATTCAGTGGGGTCCATTTTTATGGCCCGTTTGTAATGTCAGCCGCTCTGGAATCAATCCGGGATGTAACCCAACTGCTAGCGTGAATTGAAAGCACACGCTAGCACACTGAGAAATATCCAGGACGTGACCCACTCAGGAAGCAGATTAGAAGATAACAAAAATGTATATTGTTCCAGAGTGCAGGAAAGCCACAAAGGATAAAACGTCCCTTTAAGTAGTACAAAGAACAAAAAGGAAATGCTCTTACTTGAAGCTTCTGAAAAAGGTCCTCTTTAGCAGGCTTGTAAAACAAAGGAAAAGTTCTCTTTTGCAGCTTGTAAAAGTATAATGTCCCTTTAAGCAGGTTTATAACAAACAGAAAGGCAAAGTTCTCTTTTGCAGCTTGTAAAAGTAAATGTCCCTTTTAAGCAGGTGTATAACAAACAGAAAGGCAAAGTTCTCTTTTGCAGCTTGTAAAAGTAAATGTCCCTTTTAAGCAGGTGTATAACAAACAGAAAGGCAAAGTTCTCTTTTGCAGCTTGTAAAAGTAAATGTCCCTTTTAAGCAGGTGTATAACAAACAGAAAGGCAAGGTTCTCTTTTGCAGCTTGTAAAAGTAAAATGTCCCTTTAAGCAGGTCTTGTTTAACAAAGAATAGGTTTAAAGGTAAAGGCCAAAGCAAGGTCAGGCAGGCAGAAGTCGGCATCCAAATATCAGCAAAAGGTATAGGCAAAAGACAGGGTCAGGCAAGCAGAAGTCGGCATCAAAGTATCAGCAAAAGGGTAATAGCTACAGGCAAGGTCAGGCAGGCAGAAGTCAATGTCCAAATATCAGCAAGTAGGGATTAGGCAAGAGGCTTGGTCAGGCAGGCAGAAGTCGGTACACAGAAGAACAAAACTGATATGGTACTCACAATCCAGGGAAACAACAAACGGGCCCAGATTCAGATCTCCCGCCGAGATTTAAAGGGCAGAGCGTAACCGTCATCAGAGGGGTGTGAGAAAAAGCGTCATGTTGCTAAGCAACATGACGTCAGAGACACAGAGGAGTTCCGGGAGCCGCGGCGACACGGCGATGAACGGAAGCGCTCATGACAGCATGATGTTGTATTGATCAGGTAGTGTAAGGGTTACGCCCGCTTCACAGTGACAGACCAAACTCCCCGTGTAACACACCGCAAACAACCACAAACAGACCATTTGCACAACCACGAGATAGATAGATTTGATAGATAGATAGATAGATAGATAGATAGATAGATAGATAGATACATAGATTACATAGATCAATAGATGCAATATACATTTGATAGATACGATTGATAGTTGGATAGATTTGATAGATAAATAGATAGATTTGATAGATACAAAATTTTCCAGACGGAGAATTACAAGACGTGCGTTCTGGGACCCATGGTAAGGTTCCCAGGGGCAGTTGCGGCGCCAGGGGATGTGTATATGGCATGGATTTTCGGAACTGGGAGATGGAAAAAAGATGCTTGGTCGGTCCTCCTACTTCAAATTTGGGGCACTGCGCGTGCAATCTATTGTGCCACCAGATATGAGTGGTGTGTTAATTAGTACTATTCTGATCAGTTTAATACTATATAGTACTATTCTGATCAGACTGATGTAAAAGTTTTTTTTTTTTTAAATTTACACTAATGTTACACCAGATATGAGTGGTAGCACTGAGCAAGTAGGCATAGTATATGCTGTATGCCAGACACACTGGCTGGCAGTGGCAGGAAGGCAACTGCTATTAGATTACACTAGCAGACTGATGTAAAAGTATTTTTTTAAAAATGTTACACTACTGTTACACCAGATATGACTGGTGGTGGCACTGATCAAGTAGGCACAGTATATGCTGTAAGCCTGACACACAGGCTGGCAGTGGCAGGCTGGCCTGGCAACTGAAATTAGATTACACTAGCAGACTGATGTAAAAGTTTTTTTTTTTTAAATTTACACTAATGTTACACCAGATATGAGTGGTGGCACTGAGCAAGTAGGCACAGTATATGCTGTGAGCCTGACACACAGGCTGGCAGTGGCAGTCAGGCAACTGCTATTAGATTACACTAGCAGACTGATGTAAAAGTTTTTTTAAAAATGTACACTGCTGTTACACCAGATATGACTGGTGGTGGCACTGAGCAAGTAGGCACAGTATATGCTGTGAGCTTGACACACAGGCTGGCAGTGGCATGCTGGCCTGGCAACTGAAATTAGATTACACTAGAAGACTGATGTAAAAAATTTTTTTTTTTAAATTTACACTAATGTTGCACCAGATATGAGTGGTGGCACTGAGCAAGTAGGCACAGTATATGCTGTGAGCCTGACACACAGGCTGGCAGTGGCAGGCAGGCAGGCAACTGCTATTAGATTACACTAGCAGACTGATGTAAAAGTTTTTTTTTAAACAATTTACACTACTGTTACACCAGATATGACTGGTGGTGGCACTGAGCCAGTAGGCACAGTATATGCTGTGAGCCTGACACACAGGCTGGCAGTGGCAGGCTGGCCTGGCAACTGAAATTAGATTACACTAGCAGACTGATGTAAAAGTTTTTTTTTTAAAAATTACACTAATGTTACACCAGATATGAGTGGTGGCACTGAGCAAGTAGGCACAGTATATGCTGTGAGCCTGACACACAGGCTGGCAGTGGCAGGCTGGCCTGGCAACTGAAATTAGATTACACTAGCAGACTGATGTAAAAGTTTTTTGTTTTTTTTTAAATTTACACTAATGTTACACCAGATATGAGTGGTGGCACTGAGCAAGTAGGCACAGTATATGCTGTGAGTCGGACACACAGGCTGGCAGTGGCAGGCAGGCAACTGCTATTAGATTACACTAGCAGACTGATGTAAACGTTTTTTTTTTTTTTAAAATGTACACTACTGTTACACCAGATATGACTGGTGGTGGCACTGAGCAAGTGGGCACAGTATATGCTGTGAGCCTGGCACACACTGACAGGCAGGAAATGCAATTAGATTACAAAAAAAAGACTGATGTTCTAGCCTAAAAAGGGCTTTTTGGGGTGCTGTCCTTACAGTAGAGATCAGATGAGTCCTTCAGGACTGTAGTGGACACTGAATACACTAGCCTAGCTATCGATTTCCCTATTAAATCAGCAGCAGAAGCACTATCCCTCCTCTCACTAAGAATGCAGGATCAGAATGAATCTAAAATGGCTGCTGCACAGGAGCTGGGAGGGTCTGGGAGGGAGTGTCTGCTGCTGATTGGCTGAAATGTGTCTGCAGAATGTGAGATACAGGGTCAAAGTTTACTCAATGATGACGAATAGGGGGGCGGATCGAACATCGCATATGTTCGCCCGCCGTGGCGAACGCGAACAAGCTATGTTTGCCGGGAACTGTTCTCCGGCGAACTGTTCGCGACATCACTATTCTTAGCTTAAAAAAGCATGTAGGCAGGCTGAGGAGTGTGCATGTGTCTGGAGCACTATATGGCCACCTGCTTTTTAACAATGGATACCAAGAAAACAAATTAAATTTGACATCAAAAATAAATTTAAAATTTCTTTGCTTTATCTGACTCAAAAAACATGTGTCCTTACAACTACATGCATTAATACCCAGTGTGTAACATATTAAAGGAACACCAAGACAAAACATTCTAATTAATAAAATTTAAAGGAACAATAAAGTCCAAATGTAACTTTTATGATTCAGATAGAGCACTAAATTTTAAACAACTTTCCAATTTACTTCCATTATCTAAATGTGCACAATCTTTTCATATGCACACCTTCTGAATACACATATATGCATTTTGTGATTGTAATGAAAAGGAAAGTAAAACCAAATTTAACATTTGTGATTTAGAAATCTAACTGCTTTTGCATTGTTTTTTTTCTCATAAATTTACTGATTATGCTATTCTACTGTGTTAATGGTCATTTAACTTTTTAAATGAGTATTAGAGAATGAGCTTTTGTGTTCCCTCTCTGTTCCCTATTCGTGGCTAAGAGGGGACACGTTTTTTTAGCGGGGTTTCCCACGTCCTTCCCACCAACAGTTTAGTAGATACCAATAATGACAGATAGTTTAAATATTTTATCCTGGAATGTCGGGGGCTTCACCTCCCCTATTAAACATAATCAAATAATTAAACATTTGGGGAAAGCAAATCCTGATATTGTACTTTTACAAGAGACCCACCTTAAATAATTTGAACTAACTAAGCTGAAAACTAAATGGGTGGGTGAGTTGCTTGGGATGCCATGTGTTAATAGAAAATGTGGGGTTGCAATTTTATTACATAAAGAGTTAGATTAGCAAATAATTAATACTGAACTGGACCCAAATGCCAGATTTATTATTCTCCAAATTCAGATTAAAAATATATACAATATATTATGGGGGGGCGGAGCCTATGCTTGGAGCGGCAGGACGTGTTTCAGAGAAGCTCCTGCTTATATTTATAAACTTTGCTTTCTATTTTTATTTAAGAAGAGATATTTACCTAGAATTGTTTTGCTGGGAAGCTAAGATTGACTACCTACTATATCAAAAGTCCAGAAGCGGACTTCGGACACCCTGACCTATGCTCTCCAAGCGAGCTGCGTACACTTTCTGTGAGCTAGGCCCTTATAGACTTGCAGCTGGTGCACAGCGTGGCTGAGGCTGCCGTTTACACTCTCCTTCCAGACCTCTGGGTCACTACGTACACAGATACGATTGTTCCTACAAGCCCAATCTTACTACTTGTGTAATCTTAAAGAGAGAGAGCAGTACTGTGACTGTTTTCATTGTACGCCTAACACTGTTTACTACCAATAACCACACCTAGATATCCACATAGCCGGGAAATGGAGGATCTACTCGACGGATGGGAACGTCGATCTGCACAACTAATTAGAAATTGCTGCAGTGATTTCCAGCGGCAGGTAAAAGATGATCTCCGGAGACTACTAACCTGTAACTGGGACCGTTACACAGGCTGGGTTCCACCTACCCGACATGCAGATGGAGCACAGAGTCCCATTGAGGTATATGGCACTATGGAGGCTCAGGGCAAATCGGCTAGTTCAGGGGAGGAGGATTTGGAATTACACCCTGCTACTGAGGTGATCACTGAGGTGATCGGAGGCTCTTGCGACGCACAGCCGCTAGCTAATTACCGGTGCAGTAAATCAGATGCGGAGGCAGCTCCTTATGCAGCAGAGCCTGTTCATACAGGCAGAAAAGGAGAGGCTTTAGACACCAACGGTTTTCCGGTTCCCATATTCAGACCGGGTATTGTGCACATGGACTCTGAGGCACTCCATAGACATACAACACTAAGCCTAGTATGTGCCATCGTGAGTAATGCGGAGGATTTCCTAACATGGCCTATGTCTGTAAATCGAGTTGCGATGATACATGCGAGAGCTGGAATTGGATAGATTCTCACCGTTGTAACCCTGCTGCAATGTAGTTATGGGACACTACATTGGCGCTACATGAGACATACCACACTTTTGTAATTTTATTCAGCAGATTGACGTCCGCGCTGAAAAGTCCCTAGTCTGTTGGCTTTACTCTTATTGTTTATGGACATGGCTGTATTGAGGTGCTCTATCTTGCGCAAGCATTGCTGTATACTTATACCTTTTTTATATGTTCATGTGCCGTGAAATACTGCATAGTATGATATTACAGAGATAATGTTTTAATGGACGCTTACATCTTCTATGCTGCTTGTTATAATTCCATAATTCTGCTATATTTTAAAATATCCCCATTATTTTTGTTTTTACCTATATTCTTAGCGCTGCTTAATTTCTACATGTTGGAGAGAGTCAGCTTTCAGCATACTTGTCTATATTAACTCATGCCTTCTTAGGCTAATATTACTTAGGTGCTACGGTAGGTTTAATTTAGTAGGCTGATGTTAGCCCTGGCTAATATAGTACATAATCTGAGCCGATCAATTTTACATATCTCCTATGGTCCACCAATAATTAATGTGTTAGACTCCTCTGTCTCCTAGGTATAGGGCCTGTGCTGGGGAGATTGGGGTTAATTACACGATATCATAGACAGTAGGCTGCCTTTTATACTATTACCACTTTATTTACACCAACTTTTTATGTAGTACAGCACTTAGTTTATATGTGAGCTTTTGCTCTATCTTAGAAGATACTAAGTTTTGGTGCAGCTCCTACTCTAGATATTCTGAATTGAAGTTCTGTGCTAACACGGTACAGTTTACTGTTGATATTGCATATTCCATGTGACATGCTGTGTACCCCATACTCTCTCCTATACCATATATATATAAGCCTGTCCAGACTAATTTTTTAGACATACATCTCTAAACAGCATTATATATGGCCCTCCAGTGTCCTTCTCTTTACAGTCAATATATGGGTTACTTTGATCAGCTGTAGATTGCATTCTCTCACAGGTTCAACTGACTAATTTTACTCTACAAGGTGATTGGCTTTGTATTCCCCCCCCCCCTAAGGGTTTACTAGTGTAAACTAAGGAACACAGATTCCATAGCATTTCCCTACTCTTCATTATATGTTTGATATAATATAGCGGCTCATAATATTCCCCTTCCTATATAAGAAAAAATGAGGAAGATATAGGCTATGAGTGCTAATAGGATATAATGTTGGTCTGAGGTTGGATGGTGAAACCAAAGATATTTTCTATACTACAACCTCCTTCTTGTTTGAAATTATATTTTATTTGAATAGATTATATGTGAAACTACATTTTATACACTCATATGTACTGATTTACGAGAACTGTTGCAAATGTAACCTGTTTATAATGGTACAGTATACCGAGATGTTTATATTGAATTTCCTCAATAAAAATTAATAAAAAAATAAATAAAAATAAAAATATATATACAATATATTATGTGTTATGTTTATGGTCCGAACTATTTTGACCCGGGTTATTGGGACAATAATAAGTCTAAATTATTCCCTTTTTGTTCAACTAACCTGATACTGGGCGGGGACTTCAATATGTCCTTATGTCCGGAACTAGATAGAATGTCTACTTAGCGATCATACCTTCACAACAAAACAACATAATTTATGTAAGAACTTACCTGATAAAGTCCTTTCTTTCATAATGGCAAGAGTCCATGAGCTAGCGACTTATGGGATATACTTTCCTACCAGGATGGGGCAAAGTTTTCCAAACCTCAAAATGTCTATAAATACACCTCCCACTACCAAGTAGTGAGGTGTAAAAAAGAGTAAAAAAGCATACAAAAAAAGAGGAACTGGAAAATAATATTGTACTTTTATACAAAAAATGAAAACCACGAAAAACAGGATGGGTCTCATGGACTCTTGCCATTATGAAAGAAATTAATTTATCAGGTAAGTTCTTACATAAATTATGTTTTCTTTCCTGTAAATGGCAAGAGTCCATGAGCTTGTGACGTATGGGATAAAATACCCAAGATGTGGCATTCCACAGAAGAGTGACAGGGAGGGATAAAATAAAAACAGCTATTTCTGCTGAGAAATTAAATTAAAAAAATAAGTTCTTCTTAAAAACAGAAGAATGAAACTGAGACAGCGCCCTGAAGAACTTTTCTACCAAAGACTGCTTCAGAAGAAGCAAATACATTGAAATGGTAAAATGTAGTAAATGTATGTAAAGAAGAACAAGTTGCTGCTTTGTAAATCTGATAAATTGAAGCTTCATTCTTAAAAGCCCAAGAAGTGGCAACTGATCTCATAGAATGAGCTGTAATTCTCTGAAGTGGAGACTGTCCCACTTCCAAATAAGCCTTGTGAATCAAAAGCTTTAACCAAGATAACAAAGAAATGGCAGAGGCTTTCTGACCTTTCCTAGAACCAAAAAAGACAACAAATAGACTAGAAGTCTTCCTGAAATCTTTAGTAGCCTCAACATAGTATTTCAATGCCCTTACCACATCTAAAGAGTGTAACAATTTTTCAAGTGAATTCTTAGGATTCGGACACAAGGAAGGAACAGCAATCTCCCTACTAATGTTGTTAGAATTCACAACCTTAGGAAGAAATTTAAACGAAGTCCACAAAACAGCTTTTTCCTGATGGAATATCAGAAAAGGAGACTCACAAGAGAGAGCAGACAATTCAAAAACTCTTCTAGCAGCAGAGATAGCCAAAAGGAACGATACTTTCCAAGATAAGACTCCATGGAGGAGAAATAGCCTTAATAACAGGCTTGATACAGACCAAAGCCTCAACAAAACAGTGAATATCAGGATATTTAGCAATCTGTCTTTGAAATAAATAAAAAAAAGAACAGAGATTTGTCCCTTCAAAGTACTTACAGACAAACCTTTATCCAAACCATCCTGAAGAAACTGTAACATTCTAGGAATTCTAAAAGAATGCCAAGAGATTTTTTGAGAACACCATGAAATATAGGTTTTCCAAACCCGATAATAAATCTTCCTATAAACAGACTTACGAGCCTGCAACACAGTATTAATCCCTGAGTCAGAGAAACCTCTATGACTAAGCACTAAACGTTCAATTTCCATACCTTCAAATTTAGTGATTTGAGATCCTGATGGAAAAACGGCCATTGAGACAGAAGGTCTGACCTTAAAGGAAGTGACCAAGGTTGTCAACTGGACATCGGGACAAGATCTACATACCAAAACCTGTAAGGCCATTCTGGTGCTATCATAAACACAAGCTACTGTTCCATTATGATCTTGGAGATCACCCTTGGAAGAAGAACTAGAGGCAGAAAAATATAAGCAAGTTGGTAAGACCAACAAACTGCTAACGCATCCACCATCTCCCCCCGAGGATCCCTGGACCTGGAAAGGTATCTGGGAAGTTTCCTGTTTAGATGGGAAGCCATCAGATCTATTTCTGGAAGACCCCACATCTGTACAATCTGAAAAACACATCTGGATGGAGAGACCACTCCCCGGATGAAAAGTCTGACAGCTGAGATAATCCACTTCCCAATTGTCTACACCTTGGTTATAAATTGCATAAATTAGACAAGAGTTGGATTCTGCCCAAGAAAGCATCAGTGATACTTCTTTCATTGCTAAAGGACTGCAAGTCTCTCCCTGATGATTGACATATGCCACAGTTGTGATATTGTCTGTCTGAAAGCAAAATGTTCTCTCTTTAACAGAGGCCAAGCATGCAGAATTTTGAAGAGAGCACAGAGATCTAAAATATTTATTGGTAACCTCGCCTCTTGAGGTTTCCAAACCACTTGTGCTGTCAGAGACCCCCAGACAGCTCCCCAACCTTTAAGACTTGCATCTGTTGAGATCACAGTCCAAGAAGGATGAAGAAAAGAGGCCCCTTGAATAATCTGATGATGGTCCAACCACCAGGACAGAGAGAGTTGAATGTTGGGATTTAAGTATATAAATTTTGATAGTAATAAACCAAGTACGTGTAGAGTGCGAGTCATTCTGTGTACCTATTACAGCATTACACAGCATGACAATTGCCATTCCACTAGAGTGAAAACATAACTGCAAGTCTCTCCCAGATCCTTAAACTGACAGGAAAACCTGACTCTCAACTTGCGAGAACAAACAAGGGGTTGGCACATAGATTGTGCACTCTTACCCTACCACCTCCGACATTCCGGGTTGTCCGAACAAGGGGACCATCACCATCAGTGAGAGCAATCCACTCCAGGGTCTCCTCTATTGATTGGTTTGGTTCTCCAGTGGAGCTGTAGTGCACAGCTGATCATCGGCGTCGGATCTCTGGAAACTGCACATAAGATGTCATAAAGATATAGCGATCCATGCCAGATGAATTAAAACAGGAAACTTTATTTTACTTGGTTAAAAGCATAAGGAAGTCTGTACAGCATGCAGAGTGAGCACAGCACTTAGCTTACGCGTTTTGGCAGACACGCCGTAATCATAGCCTGATTACGACGTGTCTGCCGAAACACATAAGCCAAGTGCTGCACTCACTCTGCATGCTGTACAGACTTCCTTATGCTTTTAACCAAGTAAAATAAAGTTTCCTGTTTTAATTCATATGGCGTGGATCGCTATTTCTTTATGACGTCTTATCAATTGTGATATCCAAGTATAATCCCTGCACCATTGAATCAGCATGCAAAGCTGCAGAGGTCTCATATGAAAACGAGCAAAGGGGATCACGTCCGATGCTGCAGTCATGAGACCTAAAACTTCTATGCACATAGCGACTGAAGGGAATGATCGAGACTGAAGGTTTCGACAGGCTGAAACCAATTTCATTCATCTCTTGTCTGTTAAGCACAGAGTCATGGACACTGAATCTATCTGGAAACCTAAAAAGGTGACCCTTGTCTGAGGAATCAAGGGATCCTCCAACCATGTCTTTTAAGAAACAACACTAGTTTATTCGTGTGAGATTCTGCTAAATTGAAAGATTGAGCTAGTACCAAGATATCGTCCAAATAAGGAAACACCGCAATACCCTGCTCTCTCATTACAGAAGATTCTTGGAGCTGTCGCTAGGCCAAATAGAAGTGCGACAAATTGGTAATGCTTGTCTAGAAAAGAGAATCTCCGAAACCGATAGTGTTCTGGATGAATCAGAATGTGAAGATAAGCGTCCTGTAAGTCTATTGCGGACATGTAATGACCTTGCTAAACAAAAGGCAGAATAGTCCTTATAGTCACCATCTTGAAAGTTGGGACCCTTACAAATGATTCAAAAACTTCAGATCCAGAACAGGTATGAATGAATTTTCTTTCTTTGGGACAATGAATAGATTTGAATAAAAGCCCAGACCCTGTTCCTGAAGCGGAACTGGTATAATCACCACTGAAAGCTCCAGATCTGAAACACACTTCGGAAAAGCCTGAGCTTTCACAGGATTTATTGGAACATGACAGAGAAAGAATCTTCTCACAGGAGGTCTTATTCTGAAAACTATTCAATAGCGTTGAGAGACAATGCTCTGAATCCACTGATTCTGAACGGAATCTGCCCAAATGCTTTGAAATAATTACAATCTGCCCTCCACCAGTTGAACTAGATTGAGGGCCACACCTTCATGCAGTCTTGGGGGCTGGCTTTGGCTTTTTATAAGGCTTGGATTTATTCCAACTTGAAGATGGCTTCCAATTGGAACCAGAGTCCTTAGGGGAAGGAGTGGTGTTCTGTTCTCTATTCTGACGAAAGGAACAAAACCGATTAGAAGCTTTAGATTTACCCTTAGACTTTTTATCTTGGGGCAAAAAAACTCCCTTCCCCCCAGTGATAGTGGAAATAATAGAATCCAACTGAGAACCAAAAAAAAAATTACCCTGGAAAGACAGAGACAATCAGGGATGTGCAATAAAGTAAGTAAATAAAAATAAAAAATTGTAAAAAAAACAATTAACTTTTTTTCACCAAACCCATGTTATGCTATGGAGAGGCAGTGTACATTTCTACTTCTCCATTGCGCAACATGGGTGCATTTTTCATAGTCAACACCGGAGCATTATAGCACCACCCACTGGCTGACACTGGCTGAGGAAACATCATTGAAGAAAAAATGGTCCAATAGGAGGCATCCCTCATAATGCCTCTTAGCGAGGGAGCTAATCAGAGACGAACATGTTCTCCTGGTGATTGACACCAGGAGAACGTGTCCGGCGTTGATTGGCTCCCTGCGCATGCGCTAGGGAGCAGCATAGAGAGCACAGTACTGGCGGCTGCGGGAAGGAGAGACTGCTTCCTTTTGTGATGGACCTGTCATCGGATCTTAAGCCATCAACTTGCTGTAGACTACGCATTGTCAATCATCAGCTGCTGCCCTACTGTACCGGACCGGTAAGCCAGGTTAGTAACTGAGAGGACCCCTGTCCTGGATTACAACTTTAAATGAGCGACAGTGCATCTATGCAGTAGGGATTAACTTAGTGAATGTCAATGATGTACTTATTACTATTATTTGTGCACATTATTTGTATTATAATATAGCTTTATCATGACATCAAGGTATATTATAATAAAAATAGCGTGCACAAATAATAGCTATGTAATGATTTATGACGGTTTGGTTAGGTAGATTTATTTTTTTATTTGTGCACATTACTTTTATTGTAATATACCTGAGACAGTGAGACTAGTGCTGATAACATCAATGTATATTATAATAAAAATAATGTGCACAAATAATATTCATGTTTTCATTTTGAGTTAATTAACAGTAGCACTGTAAGAGCACTTTCCCGTTACAGAACTTAGCATGCCACGTGCTGCCGTTCAGCATTTGTCTGACCACTGACTGTCACATAAGTTAATTACTTTTGTACTAGCCAGAAATGAAAAACCCATTAATAGGAAAGTTAGTTCAGGTTACCAAAAATTCCAAATTGTCATAATTAAATTTCTTCCATGCTTCATTTAAGTTTTAATACTAGATCAGTTCATTACTGTGTTTAAAATCATTGTGCTCTTTCTTGCAGTGAATGCTACATCATTTGTTCCTATTTTTGCTCACATTATGATAAAAAGCAGCTGTGCCTGTCAGCTCACATGGTTTTCTCTCACTAACAGCCAAAGGCAGCTTTTTGTATTGAGGGGTGTGCATGTGAAGAGTGGTTTTTCTTTCAATATAGTTATAAAAACTGCTGGGAATGATAAAAAGGGGATTGTCATCACATCACCTTGGAATAGTTCAACTTTCATTTTTACTGCACAGTTAATGACTGGTTATATTAATTATTCCAATCCCCATTTAATCATTCCTTGCAGTTTTTTTCTGTGATACTTAGTTCTCAGAGACTCAGTGATCTCTCAGCTTCTCATGTTTGTGAAATTAATGTATTTAACTTGTCTACTTCTCACACTCGGCTAGATTACGAGTTGTGTGTTAGGGTTAAAAAGCTACGTTAAGAGGTCCTAACGCTGCTTTTTTCTAACGCTGGTATTACGAGTCTTGAAATGACAGGCTCACCACTCACTTTTTGGTTAGACGAGAAAATACCGCAAATCCACTTACGTCAATTGCCTATGCTATATTTTAAATGGGACTTGCATAACGCCGGTATTACAAGTCTGCAAAAAAGTGAGCGGTACAGCCTCTCCTGTCATTACTGATACCGCATTTAAAAGTCAGTAGTTAATAGTTTTATGTGCCAACGCCATAACATAAAACTCTTAACTAAAGTGCTAAAAAGTACGCTAACACCCAAAAACTACCTATTAGCCCCTAAACCGAGGCCCCCCACATCGCAAACAATAAAAAAATATTTTTAACCCCTAATCTGCTGAACCGGACATTGCCGCCATTATAAAAAATGTATTAACCCCTAAACTGCCGCCTTCCCACATTGCAAACAATAGTTAAAATGTATTAACCCCTAATCTGCCATCCCTAACATCGCCGACACCTACCTACATTTATTAACCATTAATCTGCCGCCCCCAACATCACCGCAATTATATTAAATGTATTAACCCCTAAATCTAAGTCTAACCCTAACCCTAACACCCCCTAACTTAAATATAATTTAAATAATTTGAAATAAAATAACTACAATTAACTAAATTAATCCTATTTAAAACTAAATACTTACCTATAAAATAAACACTAAGCTAGCTACAATATTATTTATAGTTACATTGTTGCTAGCTTAGGGTTTATTTTTATTTTGCAGGCAACTTTATATTTATTTTAACTAGGTAGAATAGTTATTAAATAGTTATTAACTATTTAATAGCTACCTAGTTAAAATAAAGACAAATTTACCTGTAAAATAAATCCTAAACTAAGTTACAATTACACCTAACACTACACTATAATTAAATTAATTACCTAAACTAACTACAATTAAATACAATTGAAAAAAATTATCTAAAGTTCGAAAAAAACAAACACTAAATTACAGAAAATAATAAAATAATTACACATTTTTTAAACTAATTACACCTAATCTAATCTCCCTAATAAAATAAAAAGCCCCCCAAAAACATAAAAAGCCCTACCCTATACTAAATTACAAATAGCCCTTAAAAGGGCCTTTTGCGGGGCATCAGACAATAGGATTTTTCCTACCTTAATTCCGATTGGCTGATAGAATTCTATCAGCCAATCGGAATTCAAGGGATGCCATCTTGGATGACGTCATTTAAAGGAACCTTCATTCTTCAGTTGGACTTCATTTGAAGAGGATGCTCCGCGTCGGATGTCTTGAATATGGAGCCGCTCCGCGCCGGATGGATGAAGATAGAAAATGCCGCCTGGATGAAGACTTCTGCCCGTCTGGAGAACTTCTTCTGGCCGGCTTCGATGAAGACTTCTGCCCGTCTGGAGGACCATTTCGCCCGGCTTTGTTGAGGACTTCGGCCCGGCTGGGTGAAGACTTCTCAAGGTAGGGTGATCTTCAAGGGGTTAGTGTTAGGTTTTATTAAGGGGGTATTGGGTTGGTTTTAGAGTAGGGTTGGATGTGTGGGTGGTGGGTTTTAATGTTGAGGGGCTGTATTGTATTTTTTTTTACAGGTAAAAGAGCTGATTATTTGGGGGCAATGCCCCGCAAAAGGCCCTTTTAAGGACTATTTGTAATTTAGTATAGGGTAGGGTTTTTATTATTTTGGGGGGCTTTTTTATTTTATTAGGGTGATTAGATTAGGTGTAATTAGTTTAAAAACTTGTAATTATTTTATTATTTTCTGCAATTTAGTGGGTGGGGTTCCGTACTTTAGATAATTTTTTTTCAATTGTATTTAATTGTAGTTTAGGTAATTAATTTTAGTGTAGTGTTTGGTGTAATTGTAACTTAGGCTAGGATTTATTTTACAGGTAAATATGTCTTTATTTTAACTAGGTAGCTATTAAATAGTTAATAACTATTTTATAACTATTCTACCAAGTTAAAATAAATACAAAGTTGCCTGTAAAATAAAAATAAACCTTAAGATAGCTACAATGTAACTATTAGTTATATTGTAGCTAGCTTAGGGTTTATTTTATAGGTAAGTATTTAGTTTTAAATAGGAATAATTTAGTTGTAGTTATTTTATTTCGATTTATTTAAATTATATTTAAGTTAGGGGGTGTTAGGGTTAGAGTTAGATTTAGGGGTTAATACATTTAATATAGTTGCGGCGACGTTGGAGGCTGCAGATTAGGGGCTAATAAATGTATGTAGGTTGTGGCAACATTGGGGGCAGCAGATTAGGGGTTAATAAATATAATGTAGGGTTCGGCGATGTTGAGGGCAGCAGATTAGGGGTTCATAAGTATAATGTAGGTGGTGGTGGTGTCCGTAGCAGCAGATTAGGGGTTAATAATATAATGTAGGTGTCGGCGATGTCGGGGGTGGCAGTTTAGGGGTTAATAAGTGTAAGATTAGGGGTGTTTAGACTCGGGGTTCATGTTAGGGTGTTAGGTGTAGACATAAAAAGTATTTCCTCATAGGAATCAATGGGGCTGCGTTAGGAGCTTTACGCTGCTTTTTTGCAGGTTTTTTTTTCAGCCGGCTCTCCCCCATTGATTCCTATGGGGAAATTGTGCATGAGCATGTTTTACCAGCTTACCGCTAACGTAAGCAGCGCTGGTATTGAGGTGAGATGTGGAGCTAAATTCTGCTCTACGCTCACTGTTTTGCAGCTAACGATGGGTTTCTAAAGACCCATAATACCAGCGTTACTGTAGGTGAGCAGTAAGGAAAAACTGGTTGTTAACAACGCACAGCATTACCGACAAAACTCGTAATCTAGGCGACTGTTTTTTCATTTGCTCTCCATTGTAATTCAGTGCACTCATTCATCACTGATGACTACTACAGATAAGAGATATGTGATTTAAGTTGATGGGGTGCATTGTCTCATCAATATGTGTCACTCACTGTTACTATAAATTTTTACTGAGCATAATAATGAAATTACATTTTTTTATTATTCTAAAGTTGCCCTTGAAAGGTGTGAAAACTATTCCATTTCACTGGTTAGTTTATTAGTGAAATGAAATAATTTTTACAATTTTACAAGGGCAATCTTAGCATAATTCAAAAATGTGATTTAATGTATGCTCATTAACAATTGACAGTGACACAATCATATTGATAATACACAGATGATATAAGATCTTTTGATTAGGCAGTTATTGTTTGAGACAGCAGTGTGCACTCGCCATTGTTTTTAAGAGTCCCTTTATCTTTTTTATTTGATTTAATTAGGACAGTACAGTAGTATACAATTAAATATATTTTATGTATGTTAACTCAGTCAGAGGATGCAGGATCTTTTTATTTTTTATCTGTGTCTGCATTTGAATACTGCTGTTAACTAGTAATTCAAAAATCAATAGAAAGCTTTTGCACTGGGCTTTTAATATGTGCTTTAATCTTTTATACAAGTTCATATTTCTAAAAGGAGATAATGCATTCTCATTTGAGTAATTTAAAAAAAATATATGTATTGTAGTTATTGCAGTTGTTAACTGTTTTGTGAAATAATGCCACTCCGGTAATTGCACAAAATAAAACAGACTTAAATATATGTTTTTTTGGTTTTTTTTTAAATATTGAATTGTGTTGTCAGCAAATCAAATTAGTATTTTAAAGGAACATGAAAGTCATAATTTAACTTACATGATTCAGATAGAAATTGCAATAAAAAACAAATAAACTTTCTAATTTAATTTTAGTAATATGTACTTTATTCTTTTGGAGTCCTTTGTTGAACAGCATACCTAGTGGGATAGTGAATGTGCGTGTCTTGAGCACCACATAGCAGCAGCAGTAGTGTTTGCAGTATTGATAACTTATTCTTTGTGGAAAATAAATAATTTTCAAGAAAAATCATATCTATATATGCTCGGGCTGGTAAAATCGGGCTTGTCAGGCGTATCATAGCAAGTGCCTCTCCAGCCTCTGACCTCACCTCACGTCACTGGAGATAATAATCTAGATTTAGATACCATGCCAGCATTCCATGATTTAAGCCATAAAGCTCTTCTAGCTAGAATACCTAAAGACATAGATTTAACATCAATCTTGATGATATAAAAAATAGCATCACAGATACAATAATTAGCATGTTGAAGCAAAAGAACAATGCTAGAAAAATCAGATCCTGTTTCCTGATTTGCTAAGCTATCCAACCAAAAAGTTGATGCAGCCACAACATCAGTCATAGAAATGGCAGGCCTGAGAAAATAGCCAGAATGCAAATAAGCTTTGCTTAGATAATATTCAATCTTCCTATCTAAAGGATCCTTAAAAGAAGTACTATCTTACATATTAGCCACTGGTAAAGGATATCACTTCTTAAAGGGACAGTCTAGACCCAGTATTTATTCTGAATCTTTAATACTTATTGTTACATACCAGACAAGCATCTTGGAACAGGTTCCGCATTTACAAGCTTGTAAGAAGTAAATGAAATCTTTAAATAATCATTGTTTGTTAGCAACTGAAAATGGCCACCAAGCTCCGCCCACTGCTTTCTTCTTGTCCAGCTAGCCCTTTTCATGTGTGACAGTTTAGCAGTGCACGTTTAATATTTTTCAGTTAGCTATTTCAAATTCTGCATGTGCAGCTGGAAATGCAGGGGACATTTATTGTAGGCGGACCGGCATAAGTTCCAACAAATATTAATAGTTATTGTGGTTGTCAACTGGGAGTTCTCTTTGCTTTTTACTACTGTAGTGATTATTATCATATACATAATCTTTACATTGTTATGGAAAGAAAATGTATTGTCTTCAATTATTGATTTGTTGTTACAAATTATTAAAAAGTTATTTAAAAATGGATATGAACTTGTTTTCTTTGCATTATTCAAGGTCTTAAAACACTGCATCTGTTTTGTTATTCTGATCAATTTCTGCAAATAAATGCTCTAAATCTAAATGACAATATTTTTATTTGGAAGAAATGTTTTTAGTAGTTTATAGAATAAAACAAATATGTTCATGTTAATCAAACATAGTATAAATAGTAAGACCAGATAAACTGATACATTTGCAGCGGTCTCTTAATTGTTTTAAGATATATATATATATATATATATATATATATATATATATATATATATATATATATAAAAAAATTAAAAAATAATAAAGTTTGGGAGAGAAACTGTACTTTTCTGAAACACCTTAATACCGGTGTTTATTAAATAGAAAGATATTGATATATAATACCTAGCCAGCGTTAGCTGAACATAGGCCTGGTGCAGACCCCAAAATAATTACATAGTTTCAGAATATTTTTATAGAGAAAAATATTATAACATAGCAGAGCTATATGAGTATACTATGTATAAAGTAGGGGAATACAGCACACAGCAACGATATACTCCTGATTGATCTAATATGTAGATTAAAGGCTGAAAAATATGTATCCAGACACAGAAACAACTGACACACCTCGGTCTCTTCAAAAAACCATGACTTTATTCCTATAGCTAAACAAAACAAAGCACCCATGCTATTTGCTATAAAATATATTGAGCACCACTGCAGTGGATAAACTATCTAATTGTATATGTATGTTAATACAAAATACGGATAGATATTGCAAGAGCTTACAAACTTCTAAGATACAAAGATATTCAACAGTACAAGAAAAAATGACAATTAAAGCTGTGACTGAAAGAACAGATATGATGTAACATCTTGAATCAAAGTCCTGATGGTAAAGACTATTAATGTTATACGATTCTTTAAAGTCCCAATGTCACTGGTAAATATGGCATTTTATCATGAATTGAAAAAACTGACGGTACCGAGGTAAAAGCATCCTCAAAACATCAGTTAGCCAGATATCACCAATCTCAGAAAATTTCGGCTCGTTATCCGTGAGCGGCTCATAAATGTAAGCAATGCATACGACCTTGTTTATGGCAGCATGATCCGGGTATGTTAGGCACTTTCAAGAGGCATTCAGGTAAGTGGACCGGGACTTCTCCTCCGACATCCTGCCAATCCCAAATGGTGCGGTCTGTATCTTTGCTCGAAAGAACCCAGGTCAGACTTGAAACTCCATTTTTGGGCAAATCAACATTTCTTACGCCTCCGCCAAGACTTTTCCGGCTCTTTAGAGTATGCACCCGCCAAACTTTACAGGTGCTATACCTATGCTGCTCATTCAGAGTGATTAGGTCGACGCGCGTTTCGCCCCACAATGCTGTGCGGTCGGGGCCTCGTCAGCACTATCAATCTGGGATAGAACTTGCTGCTTTTATTGATACACTTATTAACCCCTAAACATCGACACCACCTACCTACATTTATTAACCCCTAATCTGCCGCCCCAACATCGCCACAACTATATTAAATGTATTAACCCCTAAACCTAAGTCTAACCCTAAACCTAACACCCCTTAACTGAAATATAATTAAAAGAAATCTAAATAAAATTACTATAATTAACTAAATTATTCCTATTTAAAACTAAATACTTACCTGTAAAATAAACCCTAAGCTAGCTACAATATAACTAATAGTTACATTGTAGCTATCTTAGGGTTTATTTTTATTTTACAGACAAGTTTGTATTTATTTTAACTAGGTACAATAGTTATTAAATAGTTATTAACTATTTAATAACACCTAGCTAAAATAAATACAAAAGTACCTGTAAAATAAAACCTAATCTAAATTACAATTACACCTAACACTACACTACAATCAAAATTATTTCCCTAAATTAAATACAATTAAATTAAATTATCTAAAGTAAAACCAAAACAAAACACTAAATTACAGAAAATAATAAACAAAAAAAAGATTTGTAAACTAATTACACCTAATCTAATCCCCCTAACAAAATAAAAAAGCCCCCCCCAAATAAAAAAAGCCCTACCCTACACTAAATTACAAATAGCCCTTAAAAGGGCCTTTTGCGGGGCATTGCCCCAAAGTAATCAGCTCTTTTACCTGTAAAAGATCCAATCAGCCAATAGGATTGAGCTTGCATTCTATTGGCTGTTCCAATCAGCCAATAGAATGCAAACTCAATTCTATTGGCATCAGCCAATAGGATTTTTCCTACCTTAATTCCAGTTGGCTGATAGAATTCTATCAGCCAATTGGAATTGAAGGGACGCCATCTTGGATGACGTCATTTAAAGGAACCTTCATTCAGTCTTAGCCGTCATCAGAAGAGGATGCTCCGCGTCTGATGTCTTGAAGATGGAGCCGCTCCACGCCAGATGGATGAGGATAGAAGATGCCGTCTGGATGAAGACTTCTGCCCGTCTGGAGGACCACTTTGCCCGGCTTGGATGAAGACTTCTCCCGGCTTCGTTGAGGACTTCGGCCTGGTTGGATGAAGACTTCTCCCGGTAAGGTAATCTTCAAGGGGTTAGTGTTAGGTTTTTTTAAGGGAGTATTGGGTGGGTTTTAGAGTAGGGTTGGTTGTGTGTGTGATGGGTTTTAATGTTGGGGGGGATTTGTACAGGTAAAAGAGCTGATTACTTTGGGGCAATGCCCCGCAAAAGGCCCTTTTAAGGGCTATTTGTAATTTAGTGTAGGGTAGGGATTTTTTTTATTTTGGGGGGCTTTTTTAATTTTGTTAGGGGGATTAGATTAGGTGTAATTAGTTTAAAAATCTTGTAATTTGTTTATTATTTTCTGTAATATAGTGTTTGTTTTTTGTACTTTAGATAATTTAATTTAATTGTATTTAATTGTATTTAATTTAGGGAAATAATTTAATTGTAGTGTTAGGTGTAATTGTAACTTAGGTTAGGTTTTATTTCACAGGTTCTTTTGTATTTATTTTAACTAGGTAGTTATTAAATAGTTAATAACTATTTAATAACTATTGTACCTAGTCAAAATAAATACAAACTTGCCTGTAAAATAAAAATAAACCCTAAGCTAGATACAATGTTACTATTAGTTATATTGTAGCTAGCTTTGGGTTTATTTCATAGGTAAGTATTTAGTTTTAAATAAGAATAATTTAGCTAATTATAGTATTTTTTATTTATATTTATTTTAATTATATTTAAGTTAGGGGGGGTTAGGGTTAGACTTAGGTATAGGGGTTAATAAATTTAATATAGTGGCAGCTACACTGGGGGCGGCAGATTAGGGGTTAATAATATTTAACTAATATTTGCGATGCGGGAGTGTGGCGGTTTAGGGTTTAATATATTTATTATAGTGGCGGCAATGTCCGGTTCAGCAGGGGTTAAAAAATGTATTTTAGTGTTTGCGATGTGGGGGGCCTCAGTATAGGGGTTAATAGGTAGTTTATGGGTGTTAGTGTACTTTTTAGCACTTTAGTTAAGAGTTTTATGCTACGGCGTTATAGTGTAAAACTCTTAACTACTGACTTTAAAATGCTGTACCAGGCTTGACAGGAGAGGGTGTACCGCTCACTTTTTGTCAGACTCATAATACCGGCGCTATGCAAGTCCCATTGAAAAAAGAGGATACGCAATTTACGTAAGTGGATTTGCGGTATTTCCAAGTCTGGACAAAAAAGCGAGAGGTACACCTGTACCTGCAAGACTTGTAATACCAGCGGGCATTAAAAAGCAGCGTTAAGACCGGCCAACGCTGCTTTTTAAGCCTAACGCCCAACTCGTAATCTAGCCATATGATTATTTAAAAGTTTCATGTACTGCTTACAAGCTTATAGATGTGGAACCCGTTGCAAGATGCTTGTCTGGTGTGTAACAATAAGTAATAAAGAATAAATATTGGGTCTAGACTGTCTATTTAAGTCTCTGAGGAACTAAGCTGCAGTTTTTCCTCTCATTATTTAATAAATCAATATTTGGCTGTACTCGTGTATTTACTTATCTACCTTTCACATGCCGATAGAATAAACAATGTACTAGTAACACAGCAATGGATATGCTTATTATATTTAGAGGAGAAGAAACTTTTGTTGCAAGTCTAAATTACAACAGTAATTTGGTGCTTTTAAGTTACTTGTGTGCACTTTAAAGATTTTACCTCTATCATGTGGTCGCTCAGATAATAATTTACTGATATTAGAACAGTGTCATTATAGGGAATCTATCGATTTTTCAACAGCAGTGACATATAATATTATAGTTGAAAAAATTATTAGATTACTTGGTCTAGTATTAGAAATATAATTAAAGTACAACTTTGATGTCAATCAACCCTTTAACCAGAGAAAGAGCCGTTAGCGATTATGATAATATATTATCTGTGATTCTAGTAATACAGCATGTAATTGCTTATAACAACTTTTTAGATCATCGTATCTAATGCACGTAAAAGTTAGTTAAAGGGACACTGAACCCAAAAAATGTCTTTTGTGATTCAGATAGAGCATGTAATTTTAAGAAACGTTCTAATTTACTCCTATTATCAATTTTTCTTCGTTCTCTTGCTATCTTTATTTGAAAAAGAAGGCATCTAAGCTTTTTTCTTGGTTCAGAACTATGGATAGCTCTTTTTTATTGGTGGATGAATGTATCCACCAATCAGCAATGACAACCCATGTTGTTCACCAGAAATGGGCCGGCATCTAAACTTACATTCTTGCATTTCAAATAAAGATACCAATAGAATAAATAAAATTTGATAATAGGAGTAAATTAGAAAGTTGCTTAGAATTTCATGCTCTGTCTAAATCACAAAATAAAATTTTTGGGTTCAGTGTCCCTTTAATCTTCTGTATGGCTTCTAAAGCTTCTGAAAGCATCAAGTGAATCGTATTAAGTATTCCAAAGTTAACTAATAAACGTTTGTTATAACTAGTAAATTGTTTAAGTCTGTTTATCGGTCAGATGCTTCTGAGTTACAGCATGAGATTAGGTGAGACTGCTTCTAAGTCCTACATCGCTTACAGTAAGGATACCTTACCTATATATAAATTAAACTATCTTTATACCACAATGGAGAGTATATTAAAACAACAAGACCCCTGACACGGTGTTTCTCTAACGCTTCCTCAGAGGGGGTAGGCGGGCCGGCAAAACAACGTTCATTTATTGGCTTATGTTTACATGCCTCTAAAATGGGATTGGTGCATAGGATTCAATCTGATAGGTCAGTTATATTGTCAATCTTTCAGCTTGCTTTACTTTGTGCAACGTATCTAACTTCGGATATTATAAACAATGTAGAATAATTACTTGTACATATTGCGCTCTACAACTTATTAGTAATTCATTTTGCTCATGTTTTTAACAAATCATGTTTTATAGAATGTATTTTAATAATGTTGTAGTCTTGATCATTAAACTCCATTGTACGTATGGGCCATGTAGCATGCAGTATATTATTGAATGTTTTAAAAAAAATAATAACAGTAAAAAAATGTGAAAAAATAATAAAGAGGTGAATAAAGTGAAGATTGTGTGAATAACTTATTTTACGGATTATTTATCTTTTTTTTTTTTTTTTTAAAGATTTTTGCTGAAAACAATACAACATATGCAAGGTAATATAATACAGAGCAAACATAAATGGTACATTTCAAATATACTGCTTCCATCTTAATAAATACGTTTTACAACATAGGCAATACTATGGAAGAATTGGAACCTTTTTTTTTACATTTATATGAACAACACACAAAACACAAGATAGAAATTAAAGGGAGTCTAGAATAGGATGACATGTAGTGTGCCATGGGATATGAATACTGTAAGCGCCAGTTAACTGCTGTAATATTATGCTAGAGTATGTAGACATTATGCAATAATTAAATTCAAATGGTATCAAAAATAAAGGCGCCAAGTATAAATTAAAATAACAGGGGCCTAGATTTAGAGTTTGGCGGTAGCCGTGAAAACCAGCGTTAGAGGCTCGAAACGCTGGTTTTGGCCGCCCGCTGGTATTTGGAGTCAGTGATTAAAGGGTCTAACGCTCACTTTTCAGCCGCGACTTTTCCATACCGCAGATCCCCTTACGTCAATTGCGTATCCTATCTTTTCAATGGGATCTTTCTAACGCCGGTATTTAGAGTCGTTTCTGAAGTGAGCGTTAGAGCTCTAACGACAAAACTCCAGCCGCCTGAAAATAGCAGGAGTTAAGAGCTTTCTGGGCTAACGCCGGTTCATAAAGCTCTTAACTACTGTACCCTAAAGTACACTAACACCCATAAACTACCTATGTACCCCTAATCCGAGCTCCCCCCACATCGCCGCCACTCGATTAAAATTTTTTAACCCCTAATCTGCTCACCGCCACCTACGTTATACTTATGTACCCCTAATCTGCTGCCCCTAACCCCGCCGACCCCTGTATTACATTTATTAACCCCTAACCTGCCCCCCACAACATCGCCGCCAGCTACTTAAAATAATTAACCCCTAATCTTCCGACCGCAAAGCGCCGCCACCTACGTTATCCCTATGTACCCCTAATCTGCTGCCCCTAACACCGCCGACCCCTATATTATATTTATTAACCCCTAATCTGCCCCTCTCAACGTCGCCGACACCTGCCTACACTTATTAACCCCTAATCTGCCGAGCGGACCGCACCGCTACTATAATAAAGTTATTAACCCCTAATCCGCCTCACTAACCCTATAATAAATAGTATTAACCCCTAATCTGCCCTCCCTAACATCGCCGACACCTAACTTCAATTATTAACCCCTAATCTGCCGACTGGAGCTCACCGCTATTCTAATAAATGTATTAACCCCTAAAGCTAAGTCTAACCCTAACACTAACACCCCCCTAAGTTAAATATAATTTAAATCTAATGAAATTAATTAACTCTTATTAAATAAATTATTCCTATTTAAAGCTAAATACGTACCTGTAAAATAAATCCTAATATAGCTACAATATAAATTATAATTATATTAGAGCTATTTTAGGATTAATATTTATTTGACAGGCAACTTGGTAATTATTTTAACCAGGTACAATATCTATTAAATAGTTAATAACTATTTAATAGTTACCTAGTTAAAATAATAACAAATTTACCTGTAAAATAAATCCTAACCTAAGATATAATTAAACCTAACACTACCCTATCAATAAATTAATTAAATAAACTACCTACAATTAACCTAACACTACATTATCAATAAATAAATTAAATACAATTGCTACAAATAACTACAATTACATAAACTAACTAAAGTACAAAAAATAAAAAAGAACTAAGTTACAAAAAATAAAAAAATATTTACAAACATAAGAAAATTATTACAACAATTTTAAACTAATTACACCTACTCTAAGCCCCCTAATAAAATAACAAAGCCCCCCAAAATAATAAATGCCCTACCCTATTCTAAATTAAAAAAGTTAAAAGCTCTTTTACCTTACCAGCCCTGAACAGGGCCCTTTGCGGGGCATGCCCCAAGAATTTCTGCTCTTTTGCCTGTAAAAAAAACACATACAATACCCCCCCCAACATTACAACCCACCACCCACATACCCATAATCTAACCCAAACCCCCCTTAAATAAACCTAACACTAAGCCCCTGAAGATCTTCCTACCTTGTTTTCACCATCCAGGTATCACCGATCCGTCCTGGCTCCAACATCTTCATCCAACCCAAGCGGGGGTTGGCGATCCATCATCCGGTGGCTGAAGAGGTCCAGAAGAGGCTCCAAAGTCTTCCTCCTATCCGGCAAGAAGAGGACATCCGGACCGGCAAACATCTTCTCCAAGCGGCATCTTCGATCTTCTTCCATCCGGTGCGGAGCGGGTCCATCTTGAAGCAGGCGACGCGGATCCATCCTCTTCTTCCGTTGTCTCCCGACGAATGACGGTTCCTTTAAGGGACGTCATCCAAGATGGCGTCCCTTGAATTCCGATTGGCTGATAGAATCCTATCAGCCAATCGGAATTCAGGTAGGAATATTCTGATTGGCTGATGGAATCAGCCAATCAGAATCAAGTTCAATCCGATTGGCTGATCCGATCAGCCAATCAGATTGAGCTCGCATTCTATTGGCTGATCGGAACAGCCAATAGAATGCGAGCTCAATCTGATTGGCTGATTGGATCAGCCAATCGGATTGAACTTGATTCTGATTGGCTGATTCCATCAGCCAATCAGAAAATTCCTACCTTAATTCCGATTGGCTGATAGAATCCTATCAGCCAATCGGAATTCGAGGGATGCCATCTTGGATGACGTCCCTTAAAGGAACAGTCATTCGTCGTTCAGTCGTCGGGCCGGATGGATGTTCCGCGCTGGAGGTCTTCAGGATCCTGCCGCTTCGCTCCGGATGGAAGACCATAGAAGATGCCGCCTGGAGGAAGACTTCAATCGGATGGAAGATCCTCTTCTGCCCCGCTTGGATGAAGACTTTGACCGGATCATGGACCTCTGCAGCCCCCCACTTGGGCTTGGATCAGGACATCGGAGGAGCTCTTCAGGAAGGATCGGTGAACCTGGATGGTGAAGACAAGGTAGGAAGATCTTCAGGGGCTTAGTGTTAGGTTTATTTAAGGGGGGTTTGGGTTAGATTAGGGGTATGTGGGTGGTGGGTTGTAATGTTGGGGGGGGGGTATTGTATGTTTTTTTTTACAGGCAAAAGAGCTGAAATTCTTGGGGCATAGGGCTGGTAAGGTAAAAGAGCTTTTAAATTTTTTTAATTTAGAATAGGGTAGGGAATTTTTTATTTTGGGGGGCTTTGTTATTTTATTAGGGGGCTTAGAGTAGGTGTAATTAGTTTAAAATTGTTGTAATATTTTTCTTATGTTTGTAAATATTTTTTTATTTTTTGTAACTTAGTTCTTTTTTATTTTTTGTACTTTAGCTAGTTTATTTAATTGTATTTATTTGTAGGAATTGTGTTTAATTAATTTATTGATAGTGTAGTGTTAGGTTAATTGTAGGTAATTGTAGGTAGTTTATTTAATTAATTTATTGATAGGGTAGTGTTAGGTTTAATTATATCTTAGGTAAGGATTTATTTTACAGGTAAATTTGTTATTATTTTAACTAGGTAACTATTAAATAGCTATTGTACCTGGTTAAAATAATTACCAAGTTGCCTGTAAAATAAATATTAATCCTAAAATAGCTACAATATAATTATAATTTATATTGTAGCTATATTAGGATGTATTTTACAGGTAAGTATTTAGCTTTAAATAGGAATAATTAATTTAATTTATTTCGTTAGATCTAAATTATATTTAAGTTAGGGGGGTGTTAGTGTTAGGGTTAGACTTAGCTTTAGGGGTTAATCCATTTATTATAGTAGCGGTGAGCTCCGGTCGTCAGATTAGGGGTTAATAATTGAAGTTAGGTGTCGGCGATGTTAGGGAGGGCAGATTAGGGGTTAATACTATTTATGATAGGGTTAGTGAGGCGGATTAGGGGTTAATAACTTTATTATAGTAGCGCTCAGGTCCGCTCGGCAGATTAGGGGTTAATAAGTGTAGGCAGGTGTCGGCGACGTTGTGGGGGGCAGATTAGGGGTTAATAAATATAATCTAGGGGTCGGCGGTGTTAGGGGCAGCAGATTAGGGGTACATAGGGATAACGTAGGTTGCGGCGGTTTACGGAGCGGCAGATTAGGGGTTAAAAAAAATATGCAGGGGTCAGCGATAGCGAGAGCGGCAGATTAGGGGTTAATAAGTGTAAGGTTAGGGGTGTTTAGACTCGGGGTACATGTTAGAGTGTTAGGTGCAGACGTAGGAAGTGTTTCCCCATAGGAAACAATGGGGCTGCGTTAGGAGCTGAACGCTGCTTTTTTGCAGGTGTTAGGTTTTTTTTCAGCTCAAACAGCCCCATTGTTTCCTATGGGAGAATCGTGCACGAGCACGTTTTTGAGGCTGGCCGCGTCCGTAAGCAACTCTGGTATCGAGAGTTGCATTTGCGGTAAAAATGCTCTACGCTCCTTTTTTGGAGCCTAACGCAGCATTTGTTTGAACTCTCGATACCAGAGTTACATTTATGGTGCGGCCAGAAAAAAGCCCGCGGAGCGTTAACAGCCCTTCTACCGCCAAACTCCAAATCTAGGCCA
>NW_026512802.1:98841-182732 GCF_027579735.1 Bombina bombina
AACATGCAGTACATGTTCAAAAGTATGGAAAATCACAGAGATTCAAGACAAATATGGTAAGAAACATCTATTGTCAACCATTTTTCATGTACAACAATTGGTGTTGTCTATGCATTACAATGCCCATTAAATTGTTTTATGTAGGTATGACCTCACGACAAGTAAGAACCAAAATCATGGAACATATCAGAAATATCAGGAACGCTAAGAAAGATCTTTAAAACGATAAAACTATAACAAATGTGGCTAAACATTTTTACCACAAACATAACAGCAATGATCATCTGCTAAAATTCACTGTCTTACAACAGGCAACTTTAGGTATAAGAGTGGTGACATAGAACAAATCTACTTAGAATGGAATGTAAATGGGTACACCTATTAAACAGTGTTAAACTGTACAGACTAAATGATTACAATAACTATAATGTATATTTGTAAATAACATTCTCACAAACTATAAAGACAATAGAAAATAACAGGGTGAATATCATGTACTATTCTCAAAATAAACAAATACTAGGGCAAACTATAGTAAATATAGAGTTATAAGGGCATCATTGCCTCATAAGTATTTTTCATTTATTTCACTTCATTCACTATTTATTTAAAAATTAATATTTTGCTAAGTATATTAAAGTCACTATTTCACAGTAAAATTTGCAATCTAGGAGTAATAGGTAATAATCACTATCATAATAGTTTGCAAACATTGTCTGTGCACGTACCATCATATTGCAAATTATGAGAACACACCTATTTTTAACTTTTAGTAATGCATATATCACTGGTAATATATTAACACTAATTCACTTGACACAGCAAATTTATTTACATAAGTACGCTAACTAACGCACATATATTTTATTTTCTTGTCTAATAAATAATCCTGAAAATAAGTTATTCACACAATCTTCACTTTATTCACTCTCATATTTTTTCCACGTTGTTTACTCTGTTTATTAGTTTTTAAAAAAACCATTCAATAATATACTGCAAGCTATTATGCCCCTTACGTACACATAGAGTTTAATGGTCAATACTACAACGATTTAGTAGCGAAAGACATTATATATAAAAACGGTTGATTAGTTTAAAAACATGAGCAAAATTGAATTATAATAAGTTTGTAGAGTGCAATATGTACAAGTAATTATGCTACCGATTGTTTATAATATCCGAAGTTATATACATTGCACAAAGTATAGAAGCTGAATGATTGACAATCAGACTGAGCCTAATCAGATTGAATACTATGCACCAATCCCATTTTAGAGGCATGTAAACACAAGCCAATACATTAATGTTTTTTTGGTGGCCTGCGGCCCCCCTCTGAGGAAGCGTTAGAGAAATGCTGCGTCAGGGGTCTTGTCGTTTAAATATGCTCTCCGTTGTGTTATAAAGATAGTTTAATTTATATATAGGTATCCTTACTGTAAGCAATGTAGGACTTAGAAGCAGTCTCACCTAATCTCATGCTGTAACTCAGAAGCATCCGACCGATAAACAGACTTAAACAATTTACTAGAAATAACTTAAACATTTATTAGTTAACTTTGGAATACTTAAAGGACCAGTCAACACAGTAGATTTGCATAATCAACAAATGCATGATAAGGAAGACAATGCAATAGCACTTAGGCCTCTATTTAACAAGGTCCTGGCGGACCTGATCTGACAGTGCGGATCAGGTCCACCAGACCTCGCTGAATATGGAGAGCAATACGCCTCGCCGGTAATTCAGCATTGCACACAGCAGCTCACAAGAGCTGCTGGGTGCACCGCCGCCCGCCCCTGCAGACTCACGGCCAATGGGCCGCCAGCAGGGGGGTGTGTCAATCAACCCCGATCGCACTCGATCGGTGTATTTATTTCCGACGATGTCTGTCCGCCTGCTCAGAGCAGGCGGACAAGTTATGGAGCAGCGGTCTTTGTGACCGCTGCTTCATAACTGCTGTTTCTAGCGAGTCTGAAGAAAGCGAGTCTGTCTGAACTTTAAATGAGTGTTAGATTTTTTAAAATAAATTGCAAAGTTATGTCTTTTTCCACTCCCATTGTATCATGTGACAGCCATCAGCCAATCACAAATGCATATACGTATATGCTGTTAACTCTTGCACATGCTCAGTAGGAGCTGGTGACTCAAAAAGTGTAAATATTAAAATACTGTGTACATTTTGTTAATGGAAGTAAACAAAATGCTGTATTACTAGAATCACAGATAATATTTTATCATAATCGCTAACGGCTCTTTCTCTGGTTAATGGGTTAATTAACATCAAAGTTGTACTTTAATTATAGTTCTAATACTAAACCAAGTAATCTAATTATTTTTTCAACTATAATATTATATGTCACTGCTGTTGAGAAATCGATAGATTCCCTATGATGACACTGTTCTAATATCAGTAAATTATTATCTGAGCGACCGCATGATAGAGGTAAAATCTGTAAAGTGCACACAAGAGTAACTTAAAAGCACCAAATTACTGTTGCAATTTAGACTTGCAACAGAAGTTTCTTCTCCTCTAAATATAATAAGCATATCCATTGCTGTGTTACTAGTACATTGTTTATTCTATCTGCATGTGAAAGGTAGATAAATAAATACACGAGTACAGCCAAATATTGATTTATTAAATAATGAGAGGAAAAACTGCAACTTAGTTCCTCAGAGACTTAAGTATTCATTATATGTTATACGAAACCTAATTTAAAGAGGTATTACCTCTGCATACTAAGGTATGCAATACATGTAAGTCATGTAAGCCAAATATAAGGCAAAAAGCATTGGATATTCAGCACAAAACATCGTAAATATACACATATATTACTGAATCATTATTAATCTTGCTGGATACCTGTAGTATATTCGCTCATAGGTAAGACTCCACAGGAGAAGTGTTTTTAATTTGTGTGGGCATCAAAATATCATTAATATTTTCTGTAGTATTAATAAAACTAATAAAAGGTATTATTTAAAATATTTTTCCTCTTTATCATACTTTGATTTATCAGCATATTTACAGTTCAAAGAAGCATACTCTTGAGCCCTACTCACAGACTGTATCCAGTTAATATCTGAATGTGTGTTCTCTGTGTTTTCTTGTAATAGTTCTTGCAAAAGTTGTAAGGCTGATTGGTCTGCTATTGTCCAATCATCACCCAGTTCTTTTTTTTGCAAAGAACTTTTTAAGCAAAATTTTCCTAGTAAATAAGTTAATATATTTGACTGCTTCAAATGTATTCAATTTATTCATAGGACAAAAACTCAGACCTTTAGATAGACTTGAAAGTGATCTTTATTTAGTATATGATTGGTGAGGCTAATAAATTTAAAATTTCAATTCTTATCTTCGAGCAGGGGCTCGGATGTCTCCTCGTTTCTCTGGAGGGTGCTGTTTCTGTTTTGCGTTTGTTGGGTCTCGATTCTTAAGATGTGTTGCTGATAGGTGGGGTTCTCTGTATATCTATTACTGACCCTAAAAAAGTCCCTGTTGAGGTGGAAGGAATTGCTCTATTGCTATTTACCATTGCTTGTGTTTGTGATCTAGTAAAAGTTCTAGGTTGGATAGTCATTTCACCATTAATACTATCTATAGAGGTGTCAGATTCAGATATCTCTATTTCGCTTTCATTGAATTGAATTCATTTCTGGGTTGTATTTGTAATGTGAGGGCGTGTGTTGTATTTTTTTTGCTATTTGTATACTCTTATATTAAGGTAATCACCTTGATTACGCTGATATTTTTGCTTTTTATTTAATATTAATTAATTCTCTAGCTTATGTAGTTCTGCTTGATATTGTTTATAGAGACTAGAAAATGTGTCTAGATTTTCAAAGGATTTGAGGTTATCATTATGAATTTGTATTTCTTCTTCTAATGATGCTACTTTGTCTTGATTTGCCTCTATCAGGATTTGAATTAATGTTTGTGAGCATTTAGTTAGAGCCTTCTCCCTCCTTTCAATATGTTCTTGTTTCTTGAGATCATACGCAGGGAACATTTGTATTCGTAGTCCTCTAGGTATCATATTATCTTGTTGATATCTTTGAAAGAAATGTAAATTCCACCACTTCTTGGAATTTTTATAAAGTGTTTTGTGAGATTGACACAACAGATTGTTAATTTGATCTTCTCCTAGGTTTTGAGGTTGTTCATTTGAGACATTGAACATTGTATTAAAATCTTGAAGTCTATTTTGCTGTCTAGCTAATAAGTCATGTTGTAAGCTCATGATTGTAAACATATGTAAATAGTTCAAGAAAACCTAGTTAAGCCTAGGTAAAGTGCACAATTTATAATAAAATTGTAAACAAAAATTGTAATTCTGAGATTCGTTGATTTTCTCCATTGGTGTCTTGTCAAAATAAGTATACATTCGCTTGTATCTAATATAATTCACTTAAAGGAGCAGTGCTTAAGCATAAATTAATAGTTAAACTTAGATAGACATAACTCACAGTCTGTGAGTATGGCTCAAGAGTATTCTTCTTTGCACTGTAAATATGCTGATAAATCAAAGTATGATAAAGAGGAAAAATATTTAAAAAAATACCTTTTATTAGTTTTATTAATACGACAGCAAATATTAATTAATATTTTGCTGCCCACATAAATTAAGAACACTTCTCCTGTGGAGTCTTACCTATGAGCGAATATACTATAGGTATCCAGCAAGAATAATAATGATTTAGTAATATAGGTGTATATTTACGATGTATTGTGCTGAATATCAAATGCTTTTTGCCTTATATTTGGCTCACACATACTGCACAATCTGGATATTGCATACCTTAGTATGCAGAGGTAATACCTCTTTAAATTAGGTTTCGTATAACATATACTGAATACTTAAGTCTCTAAGGAACTAAGTTGCTGTTTTTCCTCTCATTATTTAATAAATCAATATTTGGCTGTACTCGTGTATTTACTTATCTACCTTTCACATGCCGATAGAATAAACAATGTACTAGTAACACAGCAATGGATATGCTTATTATATTTAGAGGAATACCAAAATAAACTTTTGTTACAAGTCTAAATTGCAACAGTAATTTGGTGCTTTTAAGTTACTTATTCTCTTGTGTGCACTTTACAGATTTTACCTCTATCATGCGGTCGCTCAGATAATAATTTACAAGTGCGCATGCTCCATGTACCCTAACTGCTATCCCAAAGGGAGAATTCACACGATTGAGAAGAAACTGTTCTAATATAACAGTACTAGTACTAAAGCCCGTGTACACGGTCCATTTTTTGCAGTACAGCGGTCCCACCCCTTGCACTCTCCCCCCTCTCTTTTGCTCTATCTTCCCCCCTCTCTTTTGCTTTCTCTCCCCCCCTCTCCTTTGCTCTCTCTCTCCCCTCTTTTGCTCTCTCTCTCCCCTCTTTGGCTCTCTCCCTCCTTTCTTTTGCTCTCTCTCCCCCCTCTTTTGTTCTCTCCCCCCCTCTTTGGCTCTCTCCCCCCCTCTTTGGCTCTCCTCCCCCCTCTTTGGCTCCCCCCCCCCCTCTTTGGCTCTCCCCCCCCCCTCTTTGGCTCTCTCCCCTCTTTTGCTCTCTCTCCTCTTTGGCTTTCTCTATCCCCCCTCTTTGGCTCTCCCCCCCCCCTTTGGCTCTCCCCCCCCCCTCTTTGACCCCCCCCCCCCCCTCTTTGGCTCTCTCTCCCCCCTCTTTGGCTCTCTCTCCCCCCTCTTTGGCTCTCTCTCCTTTTGGCTCTTTTTCCTCTTTGGCTCTCTCTCTCCCCCCTCTTTGGCTCTCCCCCCCTTCTCTTTGGCTCTCCCCCCCTTCTCTTTGGCTCTCCCCCCCCTTCTCTTTGGCTTTCCCCCCCCCTTCTCTTTGGCTCTCCCCCCCTTCTCTTTGGCTCTCCCCCCCTTCTCTTTGGCTCTCTCCCCCCTTCTCTTTGGCTCTCTCCCCCTCCTTCTCTTTGGCTCTCCCCCCCCTTCTCTTTGGCTCTCCCCCCCTTCTCTTTGGCTCTCCCCCCCTTCTCTTTGGCTCTCCCCCTTCTCTTTGCCCCCCCTTCTCTTTGGCTCCCCCCCTCTTCTCTTTGGCTCCTCCCCCCTTCTCTTTTGCTCCCCCCCCCTTCTCTTTGGCTCCCCCCCTTCTCTTTGGCTCCCCCCTTCTCTTTGGCTCCCCCCTCTTCTCTTTGGCTCCCCCCCCTTCTCTTTGGCTCCCCCCCCTTCTATTTGGCTCCCCCCCTTCTCTTTGCCCCCCCCCCCTTCTCTTTGGCTCCCCCCTTCTATTTGGCTCCCCCCCTTCTCTTTGGCTCCCCCCCCTTCTCTTTGGCTCCCCCCTTCTCTTTGGCTCCCTCCCTTCTCTTTGGCTCCCCCCCCCTTCTCTTTGGCTCCCCCCCTTCTCTTTGGCTCCCCCTCTTCTCTTTGGCTCCCCCCCCTTCTCTTTGGCTCCCCCCCCTTCTCTTTGGCTCCCCCCTTATCTTTGGCTCCCCCCTTCTCTTTGCCCCCCCCTTCTCTTTGCCCCCCCCCTTCTCTTTGGCTCCCCCCCTTCTCTTTGGTCCCCCCCCCCCTTCTTTTTGCCCCCCCCCTTCTCTTTGGCTCCCCCCCTTCTCTTTGGCTCCCCCCCTTCTCTTTGGCTCCCCCCTTTTTCTTTGGCTCCCCCCCTGGCTCTCTCCCCCCCCCCTTTGGCTCTCTCCCCCCCTCTTTGGCCCTTCTCCCCCCCCCTCTCCTGCTCCCTCTCTGGCTCTGTCTTCATATCGCGGGACCCCGCCCGGCCACGCCCCATCGCGGCGACACCCGCCCGGCCACACCCCCATCGCAACGCTCCCGTCGGCCACAAACAGCTGTGAGGTCTGGGGAGTGTGTGGCCGCTTCTCACGCAGCAGACCTCACAGCTGTTGAGTAGCTTACCTTGCGCTCCCCAGACCTCACAGCTGTTTGTGTACCTCGTGCTCCCTATCTCAAGGCCAAGTGTTTGTCTCTACTGCGCATGACGGCTTCAGACAAACACTTGGCCTTTTATAATATAGGATATAAACAGAAATCAAAGAAATTATCCAATAGACTTAAAGAGAGAGGTTACAGCACATGCTCAATTAAAAGGGCCAGTACACATGTAATCAAAATGGACCGCCAAACGTTATTACAAACACGCTCTAAAAAAGTGGATAATAAACCGAGATTGATTACAACTTGCAACCCTCAAATCAAACAGATTACTAAAGTGATCAATGACAATTGTCATATTTTATTAAATGAACCCTACTAGAGAGTCAGATTGGTGAAAAGGTATCTATAGGATATTAAAGACCAAAGAATCTAAAAGACACCTTGGTTAAAAGCCATTATATTCATAAATCAGAAAAAGAAAGTCAATCTAAAGGCTTTTTTCAATGTGGAACATGCAGTACATGTTCAAAAGTATGGAAAATCACAGAGATTCATGACAAATATGGTAAGAAACATCTATTGTCAACCCATTTTTCATGTACAACAATAGGTGTTGTCTATGCATTACAAAGCCCATGTAAATTGTTTTATGTAGGTATGACCTCATGACAAGTAAGAACCAAAATCATGGAACATATCAGAAATATCAGGAATGCTAAGAAAGATCTTTAAAAAAATAAAACTATAACAAGTGTGGCTAAACATTTTTACCACAAACATAACAGCAATGATCATCTGCGAAAATTCACTGTCTTACAACAGGCAACTTTAGGTATAAGAGGTGGTGACATAGAACAAATCTTACTTAGAATGGAATGTAAATGGGTACACCTATTAAACAGTGTTAAACTGTACAGACTAAATGATTACAATAACTATAATGTATATTTGTAAATAACATTCTCACAAACTATAAGACAATAGAAAATAACAGGGTGAATATCATGTACTATGCTCAAAATAAACAAATACTAGGGCAAACTATAGTAAATATAGGGTTATAAGGGCATCATTGCCCCATAAGTGTTTTTCATTTATTTCACTTCATTCACTATTTATTTAAAAATTAATATTTTGCTAAGTATATTAAAGTCACTATTTCACAGTAAAATGTGCAATCTAGGAGTAATAGGTAATAATCACTTATCATAATAGTTTGCAATCATTGTCTTTGCACGTACCATATATTGGCAATTATGATAACACACTATTTTTAACTTTTGTAATGCTTATTCACTTTAATATATTTAACACTAATCACTTGACACACAAATTTATTTACATAAGTATGCTAAATAACGCACATATATTTTATTTTCTTGTCTAATAAATAATCCGTAAAAAAAGTTATTCACACAATCTTCACTTAATCACCTCTTTATTATTTTTTCACATGTTTTTACTCTGTTATTATTTTTTAAAAAACATTCAATAATATACTGCAAGCTATATGCCCCTTACGTACAATAGAGTTTAATGATCAAGACTACAACGTTAGTAAAATACATTCTATAAAACATGATTAGTTATAAACATGAGCAAAATGAATTACTAATAAGTTGTAGAGCGCAATATGTACAAGTAATTATTCTACATTATAATATTTAATAAAGAGAGAAAAAAATACCAGGATATATATTGATACCCTATAACAGCAAGGTATTCAACAAAGGCACACAAAGAGGAAATTTTAAATACACAATTTATTTCCCAAAATACAATTCAGTATAAAAAGTATTATCTGTCAGTGTTAGACACCACAGCAGAAGGCGAATTCTAATTTAAAACATTTCAAATGCAAAGTAACCTAATTCTCTCCCTGTTCTATGTCAAAATAATACACCACTAAAAGAAAGGGTTAATCAACACAAATAGTGTACAACCTAGGTATATACTTAAACAATTCTCAAGGCATATGTTAAATAGGCAGCACGCATATATATATATATATATATATATATATATATATATATATGAATAACTACAGTCCATACATAGATGTAATATGGGTTTTTATGTAGTGCTTAAACGCTCTTGTGATATATAAGCACATCTCCTCAATATGGCATGTTTCAAACCGCAGATATTCCTGCTGCATATATAGTCATTCACAAATGTGGCTCCTTAATTGAAAAGAGACAGGTACTTAGCTTAGATTTTTTGGTTCTGCTGTTCCCAACGACTTTCAGCTTGCAAGCGCTTACGATGACTCCTTTTCATATGACGTAGACCAAAGTAGGAGTGGCGGAATGTCACCAGGGACTGTGAGTGGCTGTAGGCGGAAGAAACCTTTTCCATAGGTCAGAGGACGCCCAGTTGAATCGGCATATCGCCGTGAAGCTTGTCAAAGTTTCTGACAGGGTGGGATACCAAGATGTACCGTATACAATCACCTCTCATATAGGCAAGTCCTTACCGCATTAAAAAGCACACTTTAAAACCGCTCACTCTACCACCAGAGCTTAATCAGCACAAATCTAAATCACTTGGGCTGTATCGCTGCATATGTGGAGCCAAAGTGTCTCTTTGTAGGCAGGTTATTCAGGGAACAGATTTAAACTTTTGCACTGAAAGTCAAATCCCATGCACTATGTGTTTGGAAACCCAGGTATAAGTCGACTGTACTCTGGGATTTGACTTTCAGTGCAAAAGTTTAAACCTGTTCCCTGAATAACCTGCCTACAAAGAGACACTTTGGCTCCACATTTGCAGCGATACAGCCCAAGTGATTGAGATTTGTGCTGATTAAGCTCTGGTTTAAAATTTCCTCTTTGTGTGCCTTTGTTGAATACCTTGCTGTTCTAGGGTATCAATATATATCCTAGTATTTTTTTCTCTCTTTATTAAATATTATAAGTTACTTGAAGGGTGGCACCATTAAGTATATATTATAGCAATATTACCTACTCTCTCACGCTTTTTGTATTTAATTATTCTACATTGTTTATAATATCCGAAGTTATATACGTTGCACAAAGTAAAGCAAGCTGAATGATTTACAATCTTACTGACCTATCAGATTGAATCTTATGCACCAATCCCATTTTAGAGGCATGTAAACATAAGCCAATACATTAACGTTTTTTTGACGGCCCGCGTACCCCTTCTGAGGAAGCGTTAGAGAAACGCTGCGTCAGTGGTCTTGTCGTTTTAATATGTTCTCCGTTGTGGTATAAAGATACTTTAATTTATATATAGGTATAATTACTGTAAGCAATGTAGGACTTAGAAGCAGTCTCACCTAATCTTATGCTGTAACTCAGAACAGACTTAAACAATTTACTAGAAATAACTTAAACATTTATTAGTTAACTTTGGAATACTTAAAGCAGTGTTTTTGAACCAGTGTGCCGTGGCACACTAGTGTGCCGTGAGAGATCCTCAGGTGTGCCGCGGCAGACTGACAACAGTGCGGGGGTGTCCCTCTTTCAAATTTTGAAATATTGGGAGGTATGTGAGAGGCTCATCATGCATCATTTACAACCATGACATTGACATTCATTCACAGACAATCATTATGATTGTTTGTGAATGAATGTCAATATGTCATGTATAGTTTGTAGGAGGCATGACATGACAGCACAGTACAGTGTGTATATATATATATATATATATATATATATATATATTGTGTATATATATATATATATATATATATATATATATATATATATATATATATATATATATATATATATTGTATATATATCCTGTATTAGGCTACAATGTGTGATTTTGTAAAATTTGGGGAAGGTGGTGTGCCACAGGATTTTTTAATGTAAAAAAGTGTGCCACGGCAAAAAAAAGGTTGCAAATCACTGACTTAAAGGACCAGTCAACACAGTAGATTTGCATAATCAACAAATGCATGATAAGAAGACAATGCAATAGCACTTAGGCCTCTATTTAACAAGGTCTGGCGGACCTGATCTGACAGTGCTGATCAGGTCCGCCAGACCTCGCTGAATACGGAGAGCAATACGCTCTCCGTATTCAGCATTGCACCAGCAGCTCACAAGAGCTGCTAGTGCAACGCCGCCCCCTGCAGACTCGCGGCCAATGGGCCGCCAGCAGGGGCGGTGTCAATCAACCCGATTGTACTCGATCGGGTTGTTTTCCGGTGATGTCTGTCTGCCTGCTCAGAGCAGGCGGACAAGTTATGGAGCAGCGGTCTTTGTGACCGCTGCTTCATAACTGCTGTTTCTAGCAAGTCTAAAGACTCGCCAGAAACACGGGCCGTCAAGCTCCTTTTGGAGATTGATAGATAGGCCCCATTGTCTGAACTTTAAATGAGTATTAGATTTTTTTAAAATAAATTGCAAAGTTATGTCATTTTCCACTCCCACTGTATCATGTGACAGCAATCAGCCAATCACAAATGCATATACGTATATGCTGTAAACTCTTGCACATGCTCAGTAGGAGCTGGTGACTCAAAAAGTGTAAATATTAAAATACTGTGCACATTTTGTTAATGGAAGTAAACAAAATGCTGTATTACTAGAATCATAGATAATATTTTATCATAATCGCTAACGTCTCTTTTTCTGGTTAATGGGTTGATTAACATCAAAGTTGTACTTTAATTATAGTTCTAATACTAGACCAAGTAATCTAATTATTTTTTCAACTATAATATTATATGTCACTGCTGTTGAGAAATCGATAGATTCCCTATGATGACACTGCTCTAATACCAGTAAATTATTATCTGAGCGACCGCATGATAGAGGTAAAATCAGTGCACACAAGAGAATAAGTAACTTAAAAGCACCAAATTACTGTTGCAATTTGGACTTGCAACAGAAGTTTCTTCTCCTCTAAATATAATAAGCATATCCATTGCTGTGTTACTAGTACATTGTTTATTCTATCGGCATGTGAAAGGTAGATAAGTAAATACACGAGTACAGCCAAATATTGATTTATTAAATAATGAGAGGAAAAACTGCAACTTAGTTCCTCAGAGACTTAAGTATTCAGTATATGTTATACGAAACCTAATTTAAAGAGGTATTACCTCTGCATACTAAGGTATGCAATATCCAGATTGGGCAGTATATGTAAGCCAAATATAAGGCAAAAAGCATTGGATATTCAGCACAAAACATCGTAAATATACACATATATTACTAAATCATTATTAATCTTGCTGGATACCTGTAGTATATTCGCTCATAGGGAAGACTCCACAGGAGAAGTGTTTTTAATTTGGGTGGGCATCAAGATATCATTAATATTTGCTGTCGTATTAATAAAACTAATAAAAGGTATTTTTTAAAATATTTTTCCTCTTTATCATACTTTGATTTATCAGCATATTTACAGTTCAAAGAAGCATACTCTTGAGCCCTACTCACAGACTGTATCCAGTTAATATCTGAATGTGTGTTCTCTGTGTTTTCTTGTAATAGTTCTTGCAAAAGTTGTAAGGCTGATTGGTCTGCTATTGTCCAATCATCACCCAGTTCTTTTTTTGCAAAGAACTTTTTAAGCAAAATTTTCCTAGTAAATAAGTTAATATATTTGACTGCTTCAAATGTATTCCATTTATTCATAGGACAAAAACTCAGACCTTTAGATAGACTTGATATGTGATCTTTATTTAGGATATGATTGGTGAGGTTAATAATTTTAAAGTTTCCATTCTTATCTTCGAGCAGGGGCTCGGTTGTCTCCTTCTCGTTTCTCTGGGGGGTGCTGTTTCTGTTTTGCGTTTGTTGGTTCTCGATTCTTGAGATGTGTTGCTGATAGGTGGGGTTCTCTGTATATCTATTACTGACCCTAAAAAAGTCCCTGTTGTGGTGGAAGGAATTGCTCTATTGCTATTTTCCATTGCTTGTGTTTGTGATCTAGTATAAGTTCTAGGTTGGATAGTCATTTCACCATTAATACTTTCTATAGAGGTGTCAGATTCAGATATCTCTATTTCGCTTTCATTGAATTGAATTCATTTCTGGGTTGTATTTGTAATAGGAGGGCGTGTTTTGTATTTTTTTTTTTTGCCATTTTTATACTCTTTTATTAAGGTAATCACCTTGATTACGCTGATATTTTTGCTTTTTATTTAATATTAATTCATTCTCTATCTTATCTATTTCTGCTTGATATTGTTTATAGAGACTAGAAAATTTGTCTAGATTTTCAAAGGATTTGAGGTTATCATTATGAATTTGTATTTCTTCTTCTAATGATGCTACTTCGTCTTGATCTGCCTCTATCAGGATTTGAATTAATGTTTGTGAGCATGTAGTTAGAGCCTTCTCCCACCTTTCAATATGTTCTTGTTTCTTGAGATCATACATTTGTATTCGTAGTCCTCTAGGTATCATATTATCTTGTTGATATCTTTGAAAGAAATGTAAATTCCATCACCTCTTGGAATTTTTATATAAAGTGTTTTGTGAGATTGACACAACAGATTGTTAATTTGATCTTCTCCTACGTTTTGAGGTTGTTCATTTGAGACATTGAACATTGTATTAAAATCTTGAAGTCTTTTTTGCTGTCTAGCTAATAAGTCATGTTGTAAGCTCATGATTGTAAACATATGTAAATAGTTCCACAAAACCTAGTTAAGCCTAGGTAAAGTGCACAATTTATAATAAAATTGTAAACAAAAATTGTAATTCTGAGATTTGTTGATTTTCTCCATTGGTGTCTTGTCAAAATAAGTATACATTCGCTTGTATCTAATATAATTCACTTAAAGGAGCAGTGCTTAAGCATAAATTAATAGTTAAACTTAGATAGACATAACTTACAGTCTGTGAGTATGGCTCAAGAGTATGCTTCTTTGCACTGTAAGTATGCTGATAAATCAAAGTATGATAAAGAGGAAAAATATTTTAAAAAATACCTTTTATTAGTTTTATTAATACGACAGCAAATATTAATTAATATTTTGCTGCCCACACAAATTAAAAACACTTCTCCTGTGGAGTCTTACCTATGAGCGAATATACTACAGGTATCCAGCAAGATTAATAATGATTTAGTAATATAGGTGTATATTTACGATGTATTGTGCTGAATATCAAATGCTTTTTGCCTTATATTTGGCTTACATATACTGCACAATCTGGATATTGCATACCTTAGTATGCAGAGGTAATACCTCTTTAAAACATAATTTATGTAAGAACTTACCTGATAAATTCATTTCTTTCATATTAGCAAGAGTCCATGAGCTAGTGACGTCTGGGATATACATTCCTACCAGGAGGGGCAAAGTTTCCCAAACCTCAAAATGCCTATAAATACACCCCTCACCACACCCACAAATCAGTTTAACGCATAGCCAAGAAGTGGGGTGATAAGACAAAAGTGCGAAAGCATAAAAAATAAGGAATTGGAATAATTGTGCTTTATACAAAAAAATCATAACCACCACAAAAAAGGGTGGGCCTCATAGACTCTTGCTAATATGAAAGAAATGAATTTATCAGGTAAGTTCTTACATAAATTATGTTTTCTTTCATGTAATTAGTAAGAGTCCATGAGCTAGTGACGTATGGGATAATGAATACCCAAGATGTGGATCTTCCACGCAAGAGTCACTAGAGAGGGAGGGATAAAATAAAGACAGCCAATTCCGCTGAAAATAATCCACACCCAAAATAAAGTTTTATAATGAAAAAAACTGAAATTATAAGCAGAAAAATCAAACTGAAACAGCTGCCTGAAGTACTTTTCTACCAAAAACTGCTTCAGAAGAAGAAAATACATCAAAATGGTAGAATTTAGTAAAAGTATGCAAAGAAGACCAAGTTGCTGCTTTGCAAATCTGATCAACCGAAGCTTCATTCCTAAACGCCCAGGAAGTAGAAACTGACCTAGTAGAATGAGCTGTAATCCTTTGAGGCGGAGTTTTACCCGACTCAACATAAGCATGATGAATTAAAGATTTCAACCAAGATGCCAAAGAAATGGCAGAGGCCTTCTGACCTTTCCTAGATCCGGAAAAGATAACAAATAGACTAGAAGTCTTTCGGAAATTCTTAGTAGCTTCAACATAATATTTCAAAGCTCTAACTACATCCAAAGAATGCAAAGATCTCTCCTTAGAATTCTTAGGATTAGGACACAATGAAGGAACCACAATTTCTCTACTAATGTTGTTAGAATTCACAACCTTAGGTAAAAATTTAAAAGAAGTTCGCAACACCGCCTTATCCTGATGAAAAATCAGAAAAGGAGACTCACAAGAAAGAGCAGATAATTCAGAAACTCTTCTAGCAGAAGAGATGGCCAAAAGAAACAAAACTTTCCAAGAAAGTAGTTTAATGTCCAGTGAATGCATAGGTTCAAAAGGAGGAGCTTGAAGAGCCCCCAGAACCAAATTCAAACTCCAAGGAGGAGAAATTGACTTAATAACAGGCTTTATACGAGCCAAAGCTTGTACAAAACAATGAATATCAGGAAGATTAGCAATCTTTCTGTGAAAAAGAACAGAAAGAGCAGAGATTTGTCCTTTCAAGGAACTTGCAGACAAACCTTTATCCAAACCATTCTGAAGAAACTGTAAAATTCTCGGAATTCTAAAAGAATGCCAGGAAAAATGATGAGAAAGACACCAAGAAATGTAAGTCTTCCAGACTCGATAATATATCTTCCTAGATACAGATTTACGAGCCTGTAACATAGTATTAATCACAGAGTCAGAGAAACCTCTTTGACTAAGAATCAAGCGTTCAATCTCCACACCTTCAAATTTAAGGATTTGAGATCCTGATGGAAAAAAGGACCTTGCGACAGAAGGTCTGGTCTTAACGGAAGAGTCCACGGTTGGCAAGAGGCCATCCGGACAAGATCCGCATACCAAAACCTGTGAGGCCATGCTGGAGCCACCAGCAGAACAAACGAGCATTCCTTCAGAATCTTGGAAATTACTCTTGGAAGAAGAACTAGAGGCGGAAAGATATAGGCAGGATGATACTTCCAAGGAAGTTACAATGCATCCACTGCTTCCGCCTGAGGATCCCTGGATCTGGGCAGATACCTGGGAAGTTTCTTGTTTAGATGAGAAGACATCAAATCTATTTCTGGAAGTCCCCACATTTAAACAATCTGAAGAAAAACCTCTGGGTGAAGAGACCATTCGCCCGGATGTAACGTTTGGCGACTGAGGTAATCCGCTTCCCAATTGTCTATACCTGGGATATGAACCGCAGAAATTAGACAGGAGCTGGATTCCGCCCATACCAGTATTCGAGATACTTCTTTCATAGCCAGAGGACTGTGAGTCCCTCCTTGATGATTGATATATGCCACAGTTGTGACATTGTCTGTCTGAAAACAAATGAACAATTCTCTCTTTAGAAGAGGCCATGACTGAAGAGCTCTGAAAATTGCACGGAGTTCCAAAATATTGATTGGTAATCTCACCTCCTGAGATTCCCAAACCCCTTGTGCTGTCAGAGACCCCCAAACAGCTCCCCAACCTGTCAGACTTGCATCTGTTGAAATCACAGTCCAGGTCGGAAGAACAAAAGAAGCCCCCTGAACTAAACAATGGTGATCTGTCCACCACGTCAGAGAGTGTCGTACAATCGGTTTTAGAGATATCAATTGAGATATCTTTGTGTAATCACTGCACCACTGGTTCAGCATACAAAGCTGAAGAGGTCGCATGTGAAAACGAGCAAAGAGGATCGCGTCCGATGCAGCAGTCATAAGACCTAGAATTTCCATGCATAAGGCTACCGAAGGGAATGATTGAGACTGAAGGTTTCGACAAACTGAAACCAATTTCAGACGTCTTTTTTCTGTCAGCGACAGAGTCATGGACACTGAATCTATCTGGAAACCTAAAAAGGTTACCCTTGTCTGAGGAATCAACGAACTCTTTGGTAAATTGATCCTCCAACCATGTTCTCGAAGAAACGATACAAGTTGATTCGTATGAGATTCTGCTAAAAGTGAAGACTGAGCAAGTACCAAGATATCGTCCAAATAAGGAAATACCACAATACCCTGTTCTCTGATTACAGACAGAAGGGCACCGAGAACCTTTGTAAAAATCCTTGGAGCTGTTGCTAGGCCAAACGGCAGAGCCACAAACTGATAATGCTTGTCTAGGAAAGAGAATCTCAGAAACTGATAGTGATCTGGATGAATCAGAATATGCAGATATGCATCCTGTAAATCTATTGTGGACATATAATGCCCTTGTTGAACAAAAGGCAGGATAGTCCTTATAGTTACCATTTTGAATGTTGGTATCCTTACATAACGATTCAATATTTTTAAATCCAGAACTGGTCTGAAGGAATTCTCCTTCTTTGGAACAATGAAGAGATTTGAGTAAAACCCCAGCCCCTGTTCCAGAACTGGAACTGGTAAAATTACTCCAGCCAACTCTAGATCTGAAACACATTTCAGAAATGCTTGAGCCTTCGCTGGATTTACTGGGACACGGGAAAGAAAAAATCTTCTTGCAGGAGGCCTTATCTTGAAGCCAATTCTGTACCCTTCTGAAACAATGTTCTGAATCCAAAGATTGTGAATTGAATTGATCCAAATTTCTTTGAAAAATCGTAATCTGCCCCCTACCAGCTGGGCTGGAACGAGGGCCGCACCTTCATGTGGACTTGGGAGCTGGCTTTGGTTTTCTAAAAGGCTTGGATTTATTCCAGACTGGAGATGGTTTCCAAACTGATACCGCTCCTGAGGGTGAAGGATCAGGCTTTTGTTCCTTATTATGACGAAAGGAACGAAAACGATTATTAGACCTAAATTTACCTTTAGATTTTTTATCCTGTGGTAAAAAAGTTCCTTTTCCTCCAGTAACAGTTGAGATAATAGAATCCAACTGTGAACCAAATAATTTATTACCCTGGAAAGAAAGGGAAAGCAAAGTTGACTTAGAAGACATATCAGCATTCCAAGTTTTAAGCCATAAAGCTCTTCTAGCTAAAATAGCTAGAGACATATACCTGACATCAACCCTAATGATATCAAAGATGGCATCACAAATAAAATTATTAGCATGTTGAAGAAGATTAACAATGCTATGAGAATTATGATCTGTTACTTGTTGCGCTAAAGCTTCTAACCAAAAAGTTGAAGCTGCAGCAACATCCGCTAAAGATATAGCAGGTCTAAGAAGATTACCTGAACATAAGTAAGCTTTTCTTAGAAAGGATTTAATTTTCCTATCTAAAGGATCTTTAAAGGAAGTACTATCTGCCGTAGGAATAGTAGTACGTTTAGCAAGAGTAGAGATAGCCCCATCAACCTTAGGGATTTTGTCCCAAAACTCTAATCTGTCAGATGGCACAGGATATAATTGCTTAAAACGTTTAGAAGGAGTAAATGAATTACCCAAATTATTTAATTCCCTGGAGATTACTTCAGAAATAGCATCAGGGACAGGAAAAACTTCTGGAATAACTACAGGAGATTTAAAAACCTTATTTAAACGTTTAGATTTAGTATCAAGAGGACCAGAATCCTCTATTTCTAATGCCATTAAGACCTCTTTAAGTAAAGAACGAATAAATTCCATTTTGAACAAATATGAAGATTTATCAGCATCAACCTCTGAAACAGAATCCTCTGAACCAGAGGAATCATTATCAGAATCAGAATGATGATGTTCATTTAAAAATTCATCTGAAAAATTAGAAGTTTTAAAAGACCTTTTATGTTTACTAGAAGGAGGAATAGCAGACATAGCCTTCTTAATGGATTTAGAAACAAAATCTCTTATATTAACAGGAACACTCTGAGCATTAGATGTTGATGGAACAACAACAGGTAATGTAACATTACTAAAGGAAATATTATCTGTATTAACAAGTTTGTCATGACATTCATTACAAACAACAGCTGGAGGAACAGATACCACAAGTTTACAGCAAATACACTTAAGTTTGGTAGATCCAGCACCAGGCAGCGATTTTCCAGAAGTATCTTCTGACTCAGAGTCAATCTGGGACATCTTGCAATATGTAATAGAAAAAACAACATATAAAGCAAAATTGATCAAATTCCTTAAATGACAGTTTCAGGAATGGGAAAAAATGCCAGTGAACAAGCTTCTAGCAACCAGAAGCAATAAACAATGAGACTTAAATAATGTGGAGACAATAGTGACGCCCATAATTTTTAGCGCCAAAAAAGACGCCCACATTATTTGGCGCCTAAATGCTTTTGGCGCCAAAAATGACGCCACATCCGGTAACGCCGACACTTTTGGCGCAAAAAAACGTCAAAAAATGAAGCAACTTCCGGTGACACGTATGACGCCGGAAACAAAGAAAAAATTTTGCGCCAAAAAAGTCCGCACCAAGAATGACGCAAAAAAATGAAGCATTTTCAGCCCCCGCGAGCCTAACAGCCCACAGGCAAAAAAGTCAAATTTTAAGGTAAGAAAAAAATTGATTTATTCATATGCATTATCCCAAATATGAAACTGACTGTCTGAAATAAGGAACGTTGAACATCCTGAATCAAGGCAAATAAATGTTTAAACACATATATTTAGAACTTTATATAAAAGTGCCCAACCATAGCTTAGAGTGTCACAAAAATAAGACTTACTTAACCCAGGACACTCATCTACATGAAGTAGAAAGCCAAACCAGTACTGAAACGAGAATCAGTAGAGGTAATGGTATATATAAGAGTATATCGTTGATCTGAAAAGGGAGGTAAGAGATTAATCTCTACGACCGATAACAGAGAACCTATGAAATAGACCCCGTAGAAGGAGATCATTGAATTCAAATAGGCAATACTCTCTTCACATCCCTCTGACATTCACTGCACGCTGAGAGGAAAACCGGGCTCCAACCTGCTGCGGAGCGCATATCAACGTAGAATCTAGCACAAACTTACTTCACCACCTCCATAGGAGGCAAAGTTTGTAAAACTGATTTGTGGGTGTGGTGAGGGGTGTATTTATAGGCATTTTGAGGTTTGGGAAACTTTGCCCCTCCTGGTAGGAATGTATATCCCATACGTCACTAGCTCATGGACTCTTGCTAATTACATGAAAGAAATTAGGTTTCGTATAACATATACTGAATACTGAATACTTAAGTCTCTGAGGAACTAAGTTGCAGTTTTTCCTCTCATTATTTAATAAATCAATATTTGGCTTGTGTATTTACTTATCTACCTTTCACATGCCAATAGAATAAACAATGTACTAGTAACGCAGCAATGGATATGCTTATTATATTTAGAGGAATACCAAAATAAACTTTTGTTACAAGTCTAAATTCCAACAGTAATTTGCTGCTTTTAAGTTACTTATTCTCTTGTGTGCACTTTACAGATTTTACCTCTATCATGCGGTCGCTCAGATAATAATTTACAAGTGCGCATGCTCCATGTACCCTAACTGCTATCCCAAAGGGAGAATTCACACGATTGAGAAGAAACTGTTCTAATATAACAGTATATAAACAGGAATCAAAGAAATTATCCAATAGACTTAAAGAGAGAGGTTACAGCAAATGCTCAATTAAAAGGGCCAATACACATGTAATCAAAATGGACCGCCAAACGTTATTACAACCACGCTCTAAAATAGTGGATAACAAACCAAGATGGATTACAACTTGCAACCCTCAAATCAAACAGATTACTAAAGTGATCAATGACAATTTTCATATTTTATTAAATGATCCCCTACTAGCGGATCAGATTGGTGAAAAGGTATCTATAGGATATTAAAGACCAAAGAATCTAAAAGACACCTTGGTTAAAAGCCATTATATTCATAAATCAGAAAAAGAAAGTCAATCTAAAGGCATGTTTCAATGTGGAACATGCAGTACATGTTCAAAAGTATGGAAAATCACAGAGATTCATGACAAATATGGTAAGAAACATCTATTGTCAACCCATTTTTCATGTACAACAAGAGGTGTTGTCTATGCATTACAATGCCCATGTAAATTGTTTTATGTAGGTATGACCTCAAGACAAGTAAGAACCAAAATCATGGAACATATCAGAAATATCAGGAACGCTAAGAACGATCTTTAAAAAAATAAAACTATAACAAGTGTGGCTAAACATTTTTACCACAAACATAACAGCAATGATCATCTGCTAAAATTCACTGTCTTACAACAGGCATCTTTAGGTATAAGAGGTGGTGACATAGGACAAATCTTACTTAGAATGGAATGTAAATGGGTACACCTATTAAACAGTGTTAAACTGTACAGACTAAATGATTACAATAACTATAATGTATATTTGTAAATACATTCTCACAAACTATAAGACAATAGAAAATAACAGGGTGAATATCATGTACTATGCTCAAAATAAACAAATACTAGGGCAAACTATAGTAAATATAGGGTTATAAGGGCATCATTGCCCCATAAGTATTTTTCATTTATTTCACTTCATTCACTATTTATTTAAAAACTAATATTTTGCTAAGTATATTAAAGTCACTATTTCACAGTAAAATTTGCAATCTAGGAGTAATAGGTAATAATCACTTATCATAATAGTTTGCAAACATTGTCTTTGCACGTACCATATATTGGCAATTATGATAACACACTATTTTTAACTTTTGTAATGCTTATTCACTTTAATATATTTAACACTAATAACTTGACACACAAATGTATTTACATAAGTATGCTGAATAACGCACATATATTTTATTTTCTTGTCTAATAAATAATCCGTAAAAGAAGTTATTCACACAATCTTCACTTTATTCACCTCTTTATTATTTTTTCACATTTTTTTACTCTGTTATTATTTTTTAAAAAAACATTCAATAATATACTGCAAGCTATATGCCCCTTACGTACAATAGAGTTTAATGATCAAGACTACAACGTTAGTAAAATACATTTTATAAAACATGATTAGTTAAAAACATGAGCAAAATGAATTACTAATAAGTTGTAGAGCGCAATATGTACAAGTAATTATTCTACATTGTTTATAATATCCAAAGTTAGATACGTTGCACAAAGTAAAGCAAGCTGAATGATTGACAATCTGACTGACCTATCAGATTGAATCCTATGCACCAATCCCATTTTAGAGCAGTGGCGGCTGGTGAATTTTTAGGATGGGGGTTACAAAGACCCTGCCCGTTTTAGAATACCACGCCCCTTTGAAAAACCACGCCCTTTTTTTAAAAAAAACATGCCCCTTTTAACAAGCCACACCCATTTTTAAAAGCCACACCCCTTTGTGAAAGTCACGCCCCTCAAATGACCCCACCAATTTCAACCAGCAGTGTTTTTGGTCATGGTCTTCTTGAAATATCCAGCCCCGGCCTGGGGGTAACTTCAACTGAAGTTTGTGACTGATTCCTCAACATTATTCTCAAGTATCTGCTGATATTGAGTGGAATCCATGAGACCCTCAACAATATTACCAGTAGTACAGGTCTTTGGAGGTGGTCTGTGGGCTGTTTTTGACCGTTCTCAACATCTTTTGCCTCTGGCCCTCTCTGATATTTTACTTGCCCTGCCACTTCTGGCCTTAACAAGAACTGTGCCTGTGGTCTTCCATATCCTCACCATGCATTGCTCACTGTGTTCCTCACAGTGGACACAGACATCTTAAATCTATGAATGCATACTCTTCAGTACAGCCATGTTCACGTGCGACAGTGCAGAAATGGAGGAGCCTACACTACCTGCCTATGTCTAGTCTTAAAATATACATGATGGTGCTCAGTTAAATTATATAATAACATATATATATATATATTAACCAAATGATTAATTAAAGCTGCAAAATAGTAAGAATATTGAATGTACATTTATGAAAACATATATATTCCTGGATTTAAAGAACCTTCCACTTTATAGAGAAATACAACCACATTTCAATGACTGTTGCCCCTGCCCCCAGTGTTCGATATTAGGCAATGCAACCAAAGGCCTTGGCAACATGAAGATAAATACACCAACATGTTACTTTCAAATACAAAAGAAGTTTTTTTCTATTACACTAGTGCTTAATAATTAACTTCAAAGGTAAACATTAAAACAATGTTTATAACTCAAGTACAAGTTTTGTAAATCAAGTCAATCCGCCTGTCTTTTTTTGAGGCAAATAAATCAATAACATTTTGGTTGAATTTAGGAATGTCATTTAACAATTGTTTTTCAATTATCAGCATGGCTAGAGCGGTCAGTCTTTCCTCAGTTATGGTGCTCCTTAGAAATGTCTTAACTCGTTTTAAAGTTGAGAAACATCTCTCAGCCTCAGCAGTTGTCACGGGAATAGTTGAAATAATTTGCAACAGTTTGTAGGTCTCTAAGAAAGTACTGTCCAAGTAATTTTCTATTACAAACTGTAGAAGACTAATGGCACCATTCATATTTCTGAAATCTGGTCTTCTGTAAATTACTCCTAGTTCAGTTTTCAGGCAATCTTTCTGTAATGTGTGATAAACAGCTGATGTTTGGTCAAGAAGCTGATTTGGAAAAATGTTCTCGTAATCTGCAAATTTTTCCGCTTGGAGGAGAGAAACAGCCGAGTAGTGAGTTATACAAGAAAATCTATCTTTTACTTAATTTGTGATAACATAGCATATCTCTTTAGCTGCCACAGTCTGAGCAATGTGAATATTTTCTCTCTTCCTTTTCCTAGATGTTTCCTCTGTTTCTGATATCGTCATGGTCACTGTGTCCAGTCTATTCCTTTGGTTTTCCATTGTCTGCTGGAAAGTGTTAATATGTTTTCTAATAAGTGCCGCATCTGTTTGTGTTTTCTGAAGTTGGTTGTATAACACATCTACATGTGGCATAATATTGTGGAAAAACTGTAAGCCAAAACACGAATACCGAGTTTTGTAACATACGCCAAATAGCCCCTGCTTGATTTATAGCTATTTCTTTTTTCGATGTTGACTCTATTTTTTCCATGCATTCAATTAACTGTTCCCTGTTTTCAAAAACTGTATTGACGGTTCGACTCTTGAAATTCCACCTGGTGGCTGAACCATGAGGTATCCTTCTTCTAACAGTTTCATCTAGAATAGCTATCCTTTGTGGTGAGTTACTAAAAAAGTTAGTAATGTCACTTAGATTTGAAAAAAATACTCAAACTTGTTGATTTTGACTACTTGCTTGGCTGACAATTAAATTGAGCTGATGTGCGTAGCAATGCACAAAATGTGCATTCTTGTAGGTACGTTTAATTATAGCCTGAACACCTGCATGCTGACCTCTCATCACGCTTTTATTTGGTGTAAATGAGTAGAGCGCTGGAACTATAGAAGATCCCAAACACCCTATTTATGTAAGATCCTTCGGTCTTATAAGTGTGATTTTCTAGATAGGAGAGTGTATAGGGGCGTTGTTTCCAGCTTAAGGGATCGTGCGTATCTATGTGACTATATAGAATGTGAAATTTGAAGTGCCAATATTAATATGTGCAAAAAAAAAAATTTTTTTTTTTTTTTTTTTTTTTTTTTTTTTAAAAACTTAATGTGATTAAATTAGTTCTAAAATTTTTCTACTTAGTGTATACTTAGTGTATTAAGATAGGAAGCTCTGTGAATAAAAAGTGAATTGTTTTAACCTAAAATCGTGTTTTGCACTGTGTTATCAGAGTGTATATACCCCCTATATTAAAAAAATGACAGTATATGGAGTCGAGACGTACCATCCAAAATTAATTATAATTTATTAAAATATTAGTTAAAATATTAAACTTCTGTATCAGACTGTTTACACGTTCCTCTAAAATAAACTATGGGACGTCTCCCAAATGCATAAAACAATATATATTAGACCTTTACATCTGTTTTTATATATCGTAGCAATTGCTGGCTGAAGATTTTATAACAGTAAAGTAACAATGAAGCTAACTTAAAAACCTTTTGAATAGTTACTTTGTCTTAGTTAACCTTTGATCTTTACTTAACAGAAATTTCAACACTTCATATTTGGGTGAATATAAAAAAACTCAAAACCTTATCTATACTTTACAATTATTGATCTAGCAAATCATTTTCTTAAATAATATGCAGTATTGGTTTTGCACAGTTCGTGGTAAACAAACTTTTTTGTGAGACTGCTCTTAGTGCCTTGCACGCAGTCAGAGTCTTTACAAATGTCAACGTATGGTGATGCGAATGTAATCAAACTTTTAGTACACACTATTTTGGGGGTTTACTTGCTTTTTTGTCTCAGTACTCACAGATCCCTTTGATTTCACTGCTGTGTTTATCGGATCAACCTGTGACTTCTGACTTCAATCCTTCTCGCTTTGCCGCCTTTTTTTAAGGTGGATTTTCTATATTTCTACGAATGGAAATGGATATAGAAAATCCACCTTAAAAAATGAGGATTTAGACACACTATGGGGGTTACTAAGAAATCGAAAATTTCCACCTTTAATGACAATTAAGGAAGGACCAATAGAAAAACATGCAAGATATTTAAATAGGAACAACCGTGAGTCACCAGCATCTTGATAAAGCTCTTAACAGAGCGAAACGCGTCGAGCTGGGTGACTTATACACAGACTGAGGAGCAGTGCAATATTATAAAGAAGAACTGTAATATTCGTATTCATAACCCGGGTTGTGCACTTTACTATTGACATTGCCATCTCCACCTTTTAAATCCACCTTAAGAACTGCGTGCTAAAGCACTAAGTGCAGTTCCATCTTTAACCACTTTCCAACTGAGCTACTAACGGAGATACAAGCAGCGGTGTCTTGGGAAATTATCCTCCCTATAGGGAGCGTGACGTCAGACGCCGAACAGAGGCGGCAAAGCGAGAAGGATTGAAGTCAGAAGTCACAGGTTGATCCGATAAACACAGCAGTGAAATCAAAGGGATCTGTGAGTACTGAGACAAAAAAGCAAGTAAACCCCCAAAATAGTGTGTACTAAAAGTTTGATTACATTCGCATCACCATACGTTGACATTTGTAAAGACTCTGACTGCGTGCAAGGCACTAAGAGCAGTCTCACAAAAAAGTTTGTTTACCACGAACTGTGCAAAACCAATACTGCATATTATTTAAGAAAATGATTTGCTAGATCAATAATTGTAAAGTATAGATAAGGTTTTGAGTTTTTTTATATTCACCCAAATATGAAGTGTTGAAATTTCTGTTAAGTAAAGATCAAAGGTTAACTAAGACAAAGTAACTATTCAAAAGGTTTTTAAGTTAGCTTCATTGTTACTTTACTGTTATAAAATCTTCAGCCAGCAATTGCTACGATATATAAAAACAGATGTAAAGGTCTAATATATATTGTTTTATGCATTTGGGAGACGTCCCATAGTTTATTTTAGAGGAACGTGTAAACAGTCTGATACAGAAGTTTTATATTTTAACTAATATTTTAATAAATTATAATTAATTTTGGATGGTACGTCTCGACTCCATATACTGTCATTTTTTTAATATAGGGGGTATATACACTCTGATAACACAGTGCAAAACACGATTTTAGGTTAAAACAATTCACTTTTTATTCACAGAGCTTCCTATCTTAATACACTAAGTATACACTAAGTAGAAAAATTTTAGAACTAATTTAATCACATTAAGTTTTGAAAAAAAAAAAAAAAAATTTTTTTTTTTGCACATATTAATATTGGCACTTCAAATTTCACATTCTATATAGTCACATAGATACGCACGATCCCTTAAGCTGGAAACAACGCCCCTATACACTCTCTCATCACGCTTGCACCGTTGTAACTCTGCAATATCAGTTTCTCTGGGTTGTCTATAACTTTTTCCAAAGTAGCTTGAATACACGTAGCTAAAGATTCTGCATCATGTCCAGCTGGATTAATGAATTCCCAGAATCTCTCAACCATTGTCCGTTACCTATAATGTATCTAAAAACAACAACCAATTGGAAGGCAGATGAAACATCAGTAGTTTCATCTGCTATCACTGCAACAAAACTTGCATTTGAGATTTCCTTCTTTATTTGGTTCTGGCAAACAGTAAGTATACAGTCTAATAAATCGTTTTGAATTTCTTTTGACGTTCCTTTAAAAACAGTGGCACTAGCAAGATGTTCTTTTAGAGATGCATCAAGCTCTGCTGAGAAGTTTATAAGACCTCTGAAAATGCCTGGATTTAATGAATTATCGCGTTCGTCATGTCCTCAAAGTGCAAGTTCAAATGCGCCGCAAAATAAAATACAATTAATTATTTTGGAAAGAACATAGCGATTTTTCTTTACTTGCTCATTATGTTTTTTAATATTCAAACGATATGCACTGTCAAGTTGTTGACGAATATCAACCTTTCCTAGCAAATTAAACTCTAATGTGGAGTTTAAATGTGATTGGGAGCAATTATGTTTATTTGTTTTTTGACTTAAATGTGATAAATCGGCGATACCATAACTCACCCAGCTTGAATCCCCACTTTGTTTTGCAAACAGGAGACAATAAAAACAAAAGAGCCTGTTAGATAATTCACAACCACAAATCCATGGATATTTATCATATACCTCGGGTTTGAATTCTCTTTTGTAATCTCTAGTTTTACATTTTGTCACCTGGGTAACGTTAAGCATAGGTGTTGGCCTGAGCATTTTAATTTCAATTTTTCTTTCAATGGGAAACGTTGAAAAATGTAATTGCTTTAGCTCAGAGACACTAATTTTACTAAGTGCCATCTTAACTGATAGTTTACACACAAAGAACAGTCCTTTGCTGTTATCTAATATATAAGTTGTAGGTAGGTAGCTCTGCAGCTGTTAGAAAATATACAACTCAACTTGAAGTAATAGTTTAATAGTTTGGCGGTTGTTATCTAATATATAAGTTGTAGGTAGGTAGCTCTGCAGCTGTTAGAAAATATACAACTCAACTTGAAGTAATAGTTTAATAGTTTGGCTGTTGTTATGTAATATATAACTTGTAGGTAGCAGGTAGGTAGCTCTGCAGCTGTTAGAAAATATACAACTCAACTTGAAGTAATAGTTTAATAGTTTGGCGGTTGTTATGTAATATATAAGTTGTAGGTAGGTAGCTCTGCAGCTGTTAGAAAATATACAACTCAACTTGAAGTAATAGTTTAATAGTTTGGCGGTTGTTATGTAATATATAAGTTGTAGGTAGCAGGTAGGTAGCTCTGCAGCTGTTAGAAAATATACAACTCAACTTGAAGTAATAGTTTAATAGTTTGGCGGTTGTTATGTAATATATAACTTGTAGGTAGCAGGTAGGTAGCTCTGCAGCTGTTAGAAAATATACAACTCAACTTGAAGGAATAGTTTAATAGTTTGGCAGTTGTTATGTAATATATAACTTGTAGGTAGGTAGCTCTGCAGCTGTTAGAAAATATACAACTCAACTTGAAGTAATAGTTTAATATTTTGGCGGTTGTTATGTAATATATAACTTGTAGGTAGGTAGCTCTGCAGCTGTTAGAAAATATACAACTCAACTTGAAGTAATAGTTTAATATTTTGGCGGTTGTTATGTAATATATAACTTGTAGGTAGCAGGTAGGTAGCTCTGCAGCTGTTAGAAAATATACAACTCAACTTGAAGTAATAATTTAATATTTTAGCGGTTGTTATGTAATATATAACTTGTAGGTAGGTAGCTCTGCAGCTGTTAGAAAATATACAACTCAACTTGAAGTAATAGTTTAATATTTTGGCGGTTGTTATGTAATATATAACTTGTAGGTAGCTCTGCAGCTGTTAGAAAATATACAACTCAACTTGAAGTAATAGTTTAATATTTTGGCGGTTGTTATGTAATATATAACTTGAAGGTAGGTAGCTTTGCTGCTCTGCAGCTATTAGAAAATATCAACTAGAAGTTGAACTAAATTGTTAAAGAACTCCCTAAAAGTCCAGTATACTCCAAAACTTGCTAATCTCAGACTCAAACTGTGTCTGTTGTTTAAATTACAAGTAGAAAAATACAAATGTTTTTTTCTTCACACTAGTTCAAGTTCAAGACTCAACTCAAGTTACTCTATATAAAAAGCAATCTCAGACTCAGACTGTATCTGTTGTTTAAATTACCAGTAGAAAAATAAAAATGTTTTTTTTTTTTTTTTAAACACTAGTTCAAGTTCAAGACTCAACTCAAGTTAATCTATATAAAAAGCAATCTCAGACTCAGACTGTATCTGTTGTTTAAATTACAAGTAAAAATAAAAATGTTTTTTTTTAAACACTAGTTCAAGTTCAAGACTCAACTCAAGTTAATCTATATAAAAAGCAATCTCAGACTCAGACTGTATCTGTTGTTTAAATTACAAGTAAAAATAAAAATGTTTTTTTTTAAACACTAGTTCAAGTTCAAGACTCAACTCAAGTTACTCTATATAAAAAGCAATCTCAGACTCAGACTGTATCTGTTGTTTAAATTACAAGTAAAAATAAAAATGTTTTTTTTTTAAACACTAGTTCAAGTTCAACAGGCCCACTTATCAAGCTCCGTATGGAGCTTGAAGGGCCGTGTTTCTGGCGAGTCTTCAGACTCGCCAGAAACACAACTTATGAAGCAGCGGTCTAAAGACCGCTGCTCCATAACCCTGTCCGCCTGCTCTGAACAGACGGACAGGAATCGCCAGACATCAACCCGATCAAATACGATCGGGTTGATTGACAGCTCCCTGCTGGCGGCCGATTGGCCGCGAGTCAGCAGGGGGCGGCGTTGCACCAGCAGCTCTTGTGAGCTGCTGGTGCAATGTTAAATGCGGAGAGCGTATTGCTCTCCGCATTTAGCGAGGTCTTGCGGACCTGATCCACAGTGTCGGATCAGGTCCGCAAGCCCTTTGATAAATGGGCCTGTAGGACTCAACTCAAGTTACTCTATATAAAAAGCAATCTCAGACTCAGACTGTATCTGTTGTTTAAATTACAAGTAAAAATAAAAATGATTTTTTTTAAACACTAGTTCAAGTTCAAGACTCAACTCAAGTTACTCTATATAAAAAGCAATCTCAGACTCAGACTGTATCTGTTGTTTAAATTACAAATAGAAAAAAAAGGTTGTTTTTTTTAACACTAGTTCCAGACTCAACTCACTCAGTTACTCTATATAAAAAACTGCAGGCCTGCAGCAAAAATCATTAAAAAAACTTACTGAACTAATATCATATATTACTAGTATAAATGAACTATCTTCAAGTTCTATATAGATAGATAATACTAGAAAATCTGAATACTACTAGTGACTGTGAATCTACAGTTCTAAACTAATTTGCTAAGCTAAGCTAAGCTAATGTAATTAATAATTATAATGGCTAACTATCTAACTGTCTATTAGCCTAATCCTGGCTATTTGTACACTTGACTGCAGCTCAGCAGACACTCAGTCAGCAGCAGCAAATATTGACTGTTCAATCAACTTGTTGATGTTGATGCTTGATGGCTGCCAGCAGGCAGGAAAAAAATATTGTTTTTTAAGTTGTAAACAATTTTTGCACAGAGCTATGCAAAAACACTCCTCTCAGCTCAATGGCTATCTCCACAAATATTTTCGCGCCGTTGAGCCGGGAGGAGCCTCGTGGGGGCCATCACATGTGAGTCATGGAGCCTATCACAGAGTCTGAGGAGTCCGGATCAAGAGGCTGGGGGAGGAGATAGAGCACAAGCTGAAACGACCGCACAGTTCAGCCTGTGCGATTATGCCTCTATAGGCATGAGGCTGGGGAGGAGCTACGCCTGCACAGTGAATACATTGCGATCACTGTGCAGGCATATAGAGCTCCTTACCGCACGTGCGAGTGGGGGGTGGAGAGCTGGAGCCTGCCCTGGACTGTCAATCAGCCTCTCTCAGCTCAGCCTCAGGCAGCAGCAGGCAGTGCGCCGTGGTGGTGTATGGTGTGACGTCACGGACGTCAGCACACACTGAGTAGTCCACCCGGTCCTAGCTCCTGCCTCCTGCCTGAGCCTGATAATAAATAATACAGTGTCTGTGTCTGTTAATGAACACTGAGTCGAGTCAGTGATGAATGATATAGATAGCAGGGTAGGCTTAGGCTATATTAGCTAAGCAGCAGTGCCAGTAAAGCATTAATACATATAATATTAAATAATATAAATAAAAAATAAAATTAAAATTTTTCATAATTTCTTTTAATGCTCATTTTTTCCCTCCTCTGCCCCCTGGGGGTTCACGTGCAACAGTGCACATATGGAGGCATGTAAACATAAGCCAATACATTAACGTTTTTTTGCCGGCCCGCGTACCCCCTCTGAGGAAGCGTTAGAGAAACGCTGCGTCAGGGGTCTTGTCGTTTTAATATGCTCTCTGCTGTGGTATAAAGATAGTTTAATTTATATATAGGTATCCTTACTGTAAGCAATGTAGGACTTAGAAGCAGTCTCACCTAATCTTATGCTGTAACTCAGAAGCATCCGACCGATAAACAGACTTAAACAATTTACTAGAAATAACTTAAACATTTATTAGTTAACTTTGGAATACTTAAAGGACCAGTCAACACAGTAGATTTGCATAATCAACAAATGCATGATAAGAAGACAATGCAATAGCACTTAGGCCTCTATTTAACAAGGTCTGGTGGACCTGATCTGACAGTGTGGATCAGGTCCGCCAGACCTCGCTGAATACGGAAAGCAATACGCTCTCCGTATTCAGCATGCACCAGCAGCTCACAAGAGCTGCTGGTGCAACGCCTCCCCCTGCAGATTTGCGGCCAATGGGCCACCAGCAGGGGGGTGTCAATCAACCCGATCGTACTTGATTGGGTTGTTGTCCGGCGATGTCTGTCTGCTAGCTCAGAGCAGGCGGACAAGTTATGGAGCAGCGGTCTTTGTGACCGCCGCTTCATAACTGCTGTTTCTGGCGAGTCTGAAGACTTGCAAGAAACACGGGCCGTCAAGCTCCTTTCGGAGCTTGATAGATAGGCCCCATTGTCTGAACTTTAAATGAGTATTAGATTTTTTAAAATAAATTGCAAAGTTATGTCTTTTTCCACTCCCACTGTATCATGTGACAGCAATCAGCCAATCACAAATGCATATACGTATATCCTGTGAACTCTTGCACATGCTCAGTAGGAGCTGGTGACTCAAAAAGTGTAAATATTAAAATACTGTGTACATTTTGTTAATGGAAGTAAACAAAATGCTGTATTACTAGAATCATAGATAATATTTTATCATAATCGCTAACGTCTCTTTTTCTGGTTAATGGGTTGATTAACATCAAAGTTGTACTTTAATTATAGTTCTAATACTAGACCAAGTAATCTAATTATTTTTTCAACTATAATATTATATGTCACTGCTGTTGAGAAAACGATAGATTCCCTATGATGACACTGTTCTAATACCAGTAAATTATTATCTGAGCGACCGCATGATAGAGGTAAAATCTGTAAAGTGCACACAAGAGAATAAGTAACTTAAAAGCACCAAATTACTGTTGCAATTTAGACTTGCAACAGAAGTTTCTTCTCCTCTAAATATAATAAGCATATCCATTGCTGTCACTGTGTTACTAGTACATTGTTTATTCTATTGGCATGTGAAAGGTAAATAAGTAAATACACGAGTACAGCCAAATATTGATTTATTAAATAATGAGAGGAAAAACTGCAACTTAGTTCCTCAGAGACTTAAGTATTCAGTATATGTTATACGAAACCTAATTTAAAGAGGTATTACCTCTGCATACTAAGGTATGCAATATCCAGATTGTGCAGTATATGTAAGCCAAATATAAGGCAAAAAGCATTGGATATTCAGCACAAAACATTGTAAATATACACATATATTACTGAATCATTATTAATCTTGCTGGATACCTGTAGTATATTCGCTCATAGGTAAGACTCCACAGGAGAAGTTTTTTTAATTTGTGTGGGCATCAAAATATCATTAATATTTGCTGTCGTATTAATAAAACTAATAAAAGGTATTTTTTAAAATATTTTTCCTCTTTATCATACTTTGATTTATCAGCATATTTACAGTGCAAAGAAGCATACTCTTGAGCCCTACTCACAGACTGTATCCAGTTAATATCTGAATGTGTTCTCTGTGTTTTCTTGTAATAGTTCTTGCAAAAGTTGTAAGGCTGAGTGGTCTGCTATTGTCCAATCATCACCCAGTTCTTTTTTTGCAAATAACTTTTTAAGCAAAAGTTTCCTAGTAAACAAGTTAATATATTTGACTGCTTCAAATGTATTCAATTTATTCATAGGACAAAAACTCAGACCTTTAGATAGACTTGAAATGTGATCTTTATTTAGGATATGATTGGTGAGGTTAATAATTTTAAAGTTTCCATTCTTATCTTCGAGCAGGGGCTCGGTTGTCTCCTTCTCGTTCCTCTGGGGGGTGCTGTTTCTGTTTTGCGCTTGTTGGGTCTCGATTCTTGAGATGTGTTGCTGATAGGTGGGGTTCTCTGTATATCTATTACTGACCCTAAAAAAGTCTCTGTTGAGGTGGAAGGAATTGCGCTATTGCTATTTACCATTGCTTGTGTTTGTGATCTAGTATAAGTTCTAGGTTTTATAGTCATTTCACCATTAATACTATCTATAGAGGTGTCAGATTCAGATATCTCTATTTAGCTTTCATTGAATTGAATTAATTTCTGGGTTGTATTTGTAATGTGAGGGCGTGTTGTATTTTTTTTGTCATTTGTATACTCTTTTATTAAGGTAATCACCTTGATTACGCTGATATTTCTGCTTTTAATTTAATATTAATTCATTTTCTAGCTTATCTAGTTCTGCTTGATATTGTTTATAGAGACTAGAAAATGTGTCTAGATTTTCAAAGGATTTGAGGTTATCATTATGAATTTGTATTTCTTCTTCTAATGATGCTACTTCATCTTAATCTGCCTCTATCAGGATTTGAATTAATGTTTGTGAGCATGTAGTTAGAGCCTTCTCCCACCTTTCAATATGTTCTTGTTTCTTGAGATCATACGCAGGGAACATTTGTATTCGTATACCTCTAGGTATCATATTATCTTGTTGATATCTTTGAAAGAAATGTAAATTCCACCACCTCTTGGAATTTTTATAAAGTGTTTTGTGAGATTGACACAACAGATTGTTAATTTGATCTTCTCCTAAGTTTTGAGGTTGTTCATTTGAGACATTGAACATTGTATTAAAATCTTGAAGTCTTTTTTCTGTCTAGCTAATAAGTCATGTTGAAAGCTCATGATTGTAAACATATGTAAATAGTTCCAGAAAACCTAGTTAAGCCTAGGTAAAGTGCACAATTTATAATAAAATTGTAAACAAAAATTGTAATTCTGAGATTCGTTGATTTTCTCCATTGGTGTCTTGTCAAAATAAGTATACATTCGCTTGTATCTAATATAATTCACTTAAAGGAGCAGTGCTTAAGCATAAATTAATAGTTAAACTTAGATAGACATAACTCACAGTCTGTGAGTATGGCTCAAGAGTATGCTTCTTTGCACAGTAAATATGCTGATAAATCAAAGTATGATAAAGAGGAAAAATATTTTAAAAAATACCTTTTATTAGTTTTATTAATACGACAGCAAATCTGAATTAATATTTTGCTGCCCACACAAATTAAAAACACTTCTCCTGTGAAGTCTTACCTATGAGCGAATATACTACAGGTATCCAGCAAGATTAATAATGATTCAGTAATATATGTGTATATTTACGATGTATTGTGCTAAATATCAAATGCTTTTTGCCTTATATTTGGCTTACATATACTGCACAATCTGGGTATTGCATACCTTAGTATTCAGAGGTAATACCTCTTTAAATTAGGTTTCGTATAACATATACTGAATACTTAAGTCTCTGAGGAACTAAGTTGCAGTTTTTCCTCTCATTATTTAATAAATCAATATTTGGCTGTACTCGTGTATTTATTTATCTACCTTTCACATGCTAAAAGAATAAACAATGTACTAGTAACGCAGCAATGGATATGCTTATTATATTTAGAGGAATACCAAAATAAACTTTTGTTACAAGTCTAAATTGCAACAGTAATTTGGTGCTTTTAAGTTACTTATTCTCTTGTGTGCACTTTACAGATTTTACCTCTATCATGTGGTTGCTCAGATAATAATTTACAAGTGCGCATGCTCCATGTGCTCCATTTACCCTAACTGCTATCCCAAAGGGAGAATTCACACGATTGAGAAGAAACTGTTCTAATATAACAGTATATAAACAGGAATCAAATAAATTATCCAATTGACTTAAAGAGAGAAGCTACAGCAAATGCTCAATTAAAAGGGCCAATACACATTTAATCAAAATGGACCGCCAAACGTTATTACAACCACGTTCTAAAAAAGTGGATAACAAACCGAGATTACAACTTGCAACCCTCAAATCAAACAGATTACTAAAGTGATCAATGACAATTGTCATATTTTATTAAATGATCCCCTACTAGCGAGTCAGATTGGTGAAAAGGTATCTATAGGATATTAAAGACCAAAGAATCCAAAAGACACCTTGGTTAAAAGCCATTTTATTCATAAATCAGAAAAAGAAAGTCAATCTAAAGGCATGTTTCAATGTGGAACATGCAGTACATGTTCAAAAGTATGGAAAATCACAGAGATTCATGACAAATATGGTAAGAAACATCTATTGTCAACCCATTTTTCATGTAAAACAATAGGTGTTGTCTATGCATTACAATGCCCATGTAAATTGTTTTATGTAGGTATGACCTCACGACAAGTAAGAACCAAAATCATGGAACATATCAGAAATATCGGGAACGCTAAGAAAGATCTTTAAAAAAATAAAACTATAATAAGTGTGGCTAAACATTTTTTTCACAAACATAACAGCAATGATCATCTGCTAAAATTCACTGTCTTACAACAGGCACATTTAGGTATAAGAGGTGGTGACATAGAACAAATCTTACTAAGAATGGAATGTAAATGGGTACACCTATTAAACAGTGTTAAACTGTACAAACTAAATGATTACAATAACTATAATGTATATTTGTAAATAACATTCTCACAAACTATAAGACAATAGAAAATAACAGGGTGAATATCATGCACTATGCTAAAAATAAACAAATACTAGGGCAAACTATAGTAAATATAGGGTTATAAGGGCATCATTACCCCATAAGTATTTTTCATTTATTTCACTTAATTCACTATTTATTTAAAAATTTATATTTTGCTAAGTATATTAAAGTTTGCAATCTAGGAGTAATAGGTAATAATCACTTATCATAATAATTTGCAAACATTGTCTTTGCACGTATCATATATTGGCAATTATGATAACGCACTATTTTTAACTTTTGTAATGCTTATTCACTTTAATATATTTAACACTAATCACTTGACACACAAATTTATTTACATAAGTATGCTAAATAACGCACATATATTATTATAATCCGTAAAATAAGTTATTCCCACAATCTTCACTTTATTCACCTCTTTATATTTTTTTCACATTTTTTTACTCTGTTATTATTTTTTAAAAAACATTCAATAATATACTGCAAGCTATATGCCCCTTACGTACAATAGAGTTTAATGATCAAGACTACAACGTTAGTAAAATACATTCTAAAAGACATGATTAGTTAAAAACATGAGCAAAATGAATTACTAATAAGTTGTAGAGCGCAATATGTACAAGTAATTATTCTACATTGTTTATGATATCCGAAGTTAGATATGTGGCACAAAGTAAAGCAAGCTGAATGATTGACAATCTGACTGACCTATCAGATTGAATCCTATGCACCAATTCCATTTTAGAGGCATGTAAACATAAGCCAATACATTAACGTTTTTTTGGCGGCCCGCGGCCCCCCTCTGAGGAAGCGTTAGAGAAACGCTGCGTCAGGGGTCTTGTCGTTTTAATATGTTCTCCGTTGTGGTATAAAGATAGTTTAATTTATATATAGGTATCCTTACTGTAAGCAATGTAGGACTTAGAAGCAGTCTCACCTAATCTTATGCTGTAACTCAGAAGCATCCGACCGATAAACAGACTTAAACAATTTACTAGAAATAACTTAAACATTTATTAGTTAACTTTGGAATACTTAAAGGACCAGTCAACACAGCAGATTTGCATAATCAACAAATGCATGATAAGAAGACAATGCAATAGCACTTAGGCCTCTATTTAACAAGGTCTGGCGGACCTGATCTGACAGTGCGGATCAGGTCCGCCAGACCTTGCTGAATACGGAGAGCAATACGCTGTCCGTATTCAGCATTGCACCAGCAGCTCACATTAGCTACTGGTGCAACGCCGCCCCCTGCAGACTCGCGGCCAATGTGCCGCCAGCAGGGGGGTGTCAATCAACCCGATCGTACTCGATCGGTTTGATTTCCGGCGATGTCTGTCTGCCTGCTCAGAGCAGGCGGACAAGTTATGGAGCAGCGGTCTTTGAGACCGCTGCGTCATAACTGCTGTTTCTGGCGAGTCTGAAGACTCGCCAGAAACACAGGCCGTCAAGCTCCTTTCGGAGCTTGATCGATAGGCCCCATTGACTGAACTTTAAATGAGTATTAGATTTTTTTAAATAAATTGCAAAGTTATGCCCTTTTTCCACTCCCACTGTATCATGTAACAGACATCAGCCAATCACAAATGCATATACGTATATGCTGTGAACTCTTGCACATGCTCAGTGGGAGCTGGTGACTCAAAAAGTGTAAATATTAAAATACAGTGCACATTTTGTTAATGGAAGTAAACAAAATGATATATTACTAGAATCATAGATTATATTTTATCATAATCACTAACGGCTCTTTCTCTGGTTAAAGGGTTGATTAACATCAAAGTTGTACTTTAATTATAGTTCTAATACTAGACCAAGTAATCTAATCATTTTTTCAACTATAATATTATATGGCACTGCTGTTGAGAAATCAATAGATTCCCTATTATGACACTGTTCTAATACCAGTAAATTATTATCTGAGCGACCGCATGATAGAGGTAAAATCTGTAAAGTGCACACAAGAGAATAAGGCCTAGATTTAGAGTTTGGCGGTAGCCGTCAAAACCAGCGTTAGAGGCTCCTAACGCTGGTTTTGGGCTACCGCCGGTATTTAGAGTCAGTCATTAAAGGGTCTAACGCTCACTTTCCAGCCGTGACTTTTCCATACCGCAGATTCACTTACGTCAATTGCGTATCCTATATTTTCAATGGGATCTTCCTAACGCCGGTATTTAGATTCGTGGCTGAAGTGAGCGTTAGAACTATAACGACAAAACTCCAGCCGCAGAAAAAAGTCAGTAGTTAAGAGCTTTCTGGGCTAACGCCGGTTCATAAAGCTCTTAACTACTGTGCTCTAAAGTACACTAACACCCATACACTACCTATGTACCCCTAAACCGAGGTCCCCCCACATCGCCGCCACTCTATTAAAATGTTTTAACCCCTAATCTGCCGACCGCACACCGCTGCCACCTACATTATCCCTATGAACCCCTAATCTGCTGCCCCTAACACCGCTGACCCCTATATTATATTTATTAACCCCTAATCTGCCGCCCCCGCTATCGCTGACCCCTGCATATTATTATTAACCCCAAATCTGCAGCTCCGTACACCGCTGCCACCTACATTATAGCTATGTACCCCTAATCTGCTGCGCCTAACACTGCCGACCCCTATATTATATTTATTAACCCCTAATCTGCCCCCCTCAACGTCGCCTCCACCTGCCTACACTTATTAACCCCTAATCTGCCGAGCGGACCGCACCGCTACTATAATAAAGTTATTAACCCCTAATCCACCTCACTCCCGCCTCAATAACCCTATAATAAATAGTATTAACCCCTAATCTGCCCTCCCTAACATCGCCGACACCTAACTTCAATTATTAACCCCTAATCTGCCGACCGAATCTCGCCGCTACTGTAATAAATGGATTAACCCCTAAAGCTAAGTCTAACCCTAACACTAACACCCCCCTAAATTAAATATAATTTAAATCTAACGTAATAAATTAACTCTTATTAAATAAATTATTCCTATTTAAAGCTAAATACTTACCTGCAAAATAAACCCTAAAATAGCTACAATATAAATTATAATTATATTATAGCTATTTTAGGATTTATATTTATTTTACAGGCAACTTTGTAATTATTTTAACCAGGTACAATAGCTATTAAATAGTTAAGAACTATTTAATAGCTAAAATAGTTAAAATAATTACAAAATTACCTGTAAAATAAATCCTAACCTAAGTTACAATTAAACCTAACACTACACTATCAATAAATTAATTAAATAAAATACCTACAATTATCTACAATTAAACCTAACACTACACCATCAATAAATAAATTAAATAAAATTCCTACAAATAAATACAATTAAATAAACTAACTAAAGTACAAAAAATAAAAAAGAACTAAGTTACAAAAAATAAAAAAATATTTACAAACATTAGAAAAAAATTACAACAATTTTAAACTAATTACACCTACTCTAAGCCCCCTAATAAAATAACAAAGACCCCCAAAATAAAAAAAAATGCCCTACCCTATTCTAAATTAAAAAAGTTCAAAGCTCTTTTACCTTACCAGCCCTTAAAAGGGCCCTTTGCGGGGCATGCCCCAAAGAATTCAGCTCTTTTGCCTGTAAAAAAAAAACATACAATACCCCCCCCAACATTACAACCCACCACCCACATACCCCTAATCTAACCCAAACCCCCCTTAAATAAACCTAACACTAAGCCCCTGAAGATCTTCCTACCTTGTCTTCACCATGCCAGGTATCACCGATCGTTCCAGGCTCCAAAATCTTCATCCAAGCCCAAGCGGGGGCTGGCGATCCATAATCCGGCGGCTGAAGAGGTCCAGAAGAGGCTCCAAAGTCTTCATCCTATCCGGGAAGAAGAGGGGATCCGGACCGGCAACCATCTTGATCCAAGCGGCATCTTCTATCTTCATCCGATGACAACCGGCTCCATCTTGAAGACCTCCACCGCGGACCCATCTTCTTCTTCCGACGACTTCCCGACGAATGACGGTTCCTTTAAGGGACGTTATCCAAGATGGCGTCCCTCGAATTCCGATTGGCTGATAGGATTCTATCAGCCAATCGGAATTAAGGTAGGAAAATTCTGATTGGCTGATGGAATCAGCCAATCAGAATCAAGTTCAATCCGATTGGCTGATCCGATCAGCCAATCAGATTGAGCTCACATTCTATTGGCTGATCGGAACAGCCAATAGAATGCGAGCTCAATCTGATTGGCTGATTGAATCAGCCAATCGGATTGAACTTGATTCTGATTGGCTGATTCCATCTGCCAATCAGAATTTTCCTACCTTAATTCCGATTGGCTGATAGAATCCTATCAGCCAATCAGAATTCGAGGGACGCCATCTTGGATGACGTCCCTTAAAGGAACCGTCATTCGTCGGGAAGTCGTCGGAAGAAGAAGATGGGTCCGCGGTGGAGGTCTTCAAGATGGAGCCGGTCGTCATCGGATGAAGATAGAAGATGCCGGTTGGATCAAGATGGTTGCCGGTCCGGATCCCCTCTTCTTCCCGGATAGGATGAAGACTTTGGAGCCTCTTCTGGACCTCTTCAGCCGCCGGATTATGGATCGCCAGCCCCCGCTTGGGCTTGGATGAAGATTTTGGAGCCTGGAACGATCGGTGATACCTGGCATGGTGAAGACAAGGTAGGAGGATCTTCAAGGGCTTAGTGTTAGGTTTATTTGAGGGGGGTTGGGTTAGATTAGGGGAATGGGGGTGGTGGGTTGTAATGTTGGGGGGGGTATTGTATGTTTTTTTTTACAGGCAAAAGAGCTGAATTCTTTGGGGCATGCCCCGCAAAGGGCCCTTTTAAAGGGACACTGAACCCAAATTTTTTCTATCGTGATTCAGATAGAGCATGCAATTTTAAGCAACTTTCTAATTTACTCCTATTATCAATTTATTTTCATTCTCTTGGTATCTTTATTTGAAATGCAAGAATGTAAGTTTAGATGCCGGCCCATTTTTGGTGAACACACTGTGTTGTTCTTGCTGGTTGGTGGATAAATTCACCTACCAATAAACAAGCGCTTTCCATGGTTCTGAACCAAAAAAATAGCTTAGATGCCTTCGTTTTCAAATAAAGAAAGCAAGAGAACGAAGAAAAATTGATAATGGAAGTAAATTAGAAAGTTGTTTAAAATTGCATGCTCTATTTGAATCCTGAAAGAAAAAATTTTGGTTCAGTGTCCCTTTAAGGGCTGGTAAGGTAAAAGAGCTTTGAACTTTTGTAATTTAGAATAGGGTAGGGCATTTTTTTTTATTTTGGGGGTCTTTGTTATTTTATTAGGGGGCTTAGAGTAGGTGTAATTAGTTTAAAATTGTTGTAACTTAGTTCTTTTTTATTTTTTGTACTTTAGTTAGTTTATTTAAATGTATTTATTTGTAGGTATTGTATTTAATTAATTTATTGATAGTGTAGTGTTAGGTTTAATTGTAGATAATTGTAGGTAGTTTATTTAATTTATTTATTGATAGTGTAGTGTTAGGTTTAATTGTAACTTAGGTTAGGATTTATTTTACAGGTAATTTTGTAATTATTTTAACTATTTTAGCTATTAAATAGTTATTAACTATTTAATAGCTATTGTACCTGGTTAAAATAAATACAAAGTTGCCTGTAAAATAAATATTAATCCTAAAATAGCTACAATATAATTATAATTTATACTGTAGCTATATTAGGGTTTATTTTACAGGTAAGTATTTAGATTTAAATAGGAATAATTTATTTAATAAGAGATAATTTATTTTGTTAGATAAAAATTATATTTAACTTAGGGGGGTGTTAGTGTTAGGGTTAGACTTAGCTTTAGGGGTTAATACATTTATTATAGTAGCAGGGAGCTCCGATCGGCAGATTAGGGGTTAATTATTGTAGGTAGCTGGCGGCGACATTGTGGGGGGCAGATTAGGGGTTAATAAATATAATATAGGGGTCGGCGGTGTTAGGGGCAGCAGATTAGGGGTACATAGGGATAATGTAGGTAGCGGCGGTATACTGAGCGGCAGATTAGGGGTTAAAAAAAATATGCAGGTGTCATCGATAGCGGGGGCGGCAGATTAGGGGTTAATAAGTGTAAGGTTAGGGGTGTTTAGACTCGGGGTACATGTTAGAGTGTTAGGTGCAGACGTAGGAAGTGTTTCCCCATAGGAAACAATGGAGCTGCGTTAGGAGCTGAACGCTGCTTTTTTGCAGGTGTTAGGTTTTTTTTCAGCTCAAACTGCCCCATTGTTTTCTATGGGGATATCGTGCACGAGCACGTTTTTGAAGCTGGCCGCGTCCGTAAGCACCGCTGGTATCTAGAGTTGCAGTGGCGTTAAATTATGCTCTACGCTCCCTTTTTGGAGCCTAACGCACTGAAAACCCAGCCCTTCTGTGAACTCTAAATACCAGCGGTATTTAAAAGATGCGGGAGAAAAAAAGCACGCGTAGCTAACGCACCCCTTTGGCCGCCAAACTCTAAATCTAGCCATAAGTAACTTAAAAGCACCACATTACTGTTGCAATTTAGACTTGTAACAAAAATTTATTTTGGTATTCCTCTAAATATAATAAGCATATCCATTGCTGTGTTACTAGTACATTGTTTATTCTATAGGCATGTGAAAGGTAGATAAATAAATACACGAGTACAGCCAAATATTGATTTATTAAATAATGAGAGGAAAAACTGCAACTTAGTTCCTCAGAGACTTAAGTATTCAGTATATGTTATACGAAACCTAATTTAAAGAGGTATTACCTCTGCATACTAAGGTATGCAATATCCAGATTGTGCAGTATATGTAAGCCAAATATAAGGAAAAAAGAATTGGATATTCAGCACAAAACATCGTAAATATACACATATATTACTGAATCATTATTAATCTTGCTGGATACCTGTAGTATATTCGCTCATAGGTAAGACTCCACAGGACAAGTGTTTTTAATTTGCTTTGTTCTATTGGAGTCCTTTGTTGAACAGCATACCTAGATAGGCACAGGAGCAGAAATGCACTACTGGAAGCAAGCTGCTGATTGGAGGTTTAATATATATGCCTCCTGCCATTGGTTCACCTCATGTCTACAGCGAGATCTCAATGGTGCATTGCTGCTCCTTCAACAAAGGATACCAAAAGAAAGTAGCACATTTGATAAAAGAAGTAAATTGGAAAGTTGCTTAAATTTGTTGGCTCTATCAGAATCACAAAAGAAAAATGTTGAGTTTCATGTCCCTTTAAACCTCCCTTTAAATTTCTAGATAACATAAGTAGGCATAGCCATGTCAAATAATAACAAGAGATGAAAAGTCATGAACCTTTTAGTATACATTTCAGAAAATACAGAATACAAAATACATTATTAATTACAAACATTAATAAATTAATTTTATTGCAATAAAGATACTGTATATCCTCAAAGGTGTTCTCTATATTATGTTTTAATTTTTAGAGCTTTGTTAATAGTTCCCCATTTGAGAATGGATCTAATTGTTTAAGCACTTTTTGCAGTAACACATGCAGTAGCACTATGATTTCGCTCTCAATATGCATCTAAAAACTTAGGAGGGGTTTGTTGACAAAATTACACATCTTGCCCTGACTGATTCTTATCAAATGACCATAATAATGAAAACAAATGACATGCTCTAATTTGATAGGTCATCTCATTTTAACCCTAGGGACACCCTAACTCTATGGGGTCGATTTATGAAGCAGCGGGTGCTGCTTCCGACCCACTCTGCTTCAGTTCTGCCTGAAGCGGAAGTTAAGAAGCAGTGGTCATAAGACCGCTGCTCATTAACTCGTCCACCACCTCTGAAGTTGCGGACAGCAATCAGCCCGATCGAATACGATCTGGTTGATTGACACCCCCTGCTAGCGGCCGATTGGCCGTGAATCTGCAGGGGGCATGTATTGCCCAATAAACACTCCGTATTGGTTAAAACAAGTGGTTTTATTAAACCATTCAATTAATAAGTTGTTAAGCAATACTTTATGTTACATACTATAAGCAGCAATTCAATTACTGAGTTGTTAAGCAATACTTTATGTTACATACTATAAGCAGCAATTCAATTACTGAGTTGTTAAGCAATACTTTATGTTACATACTATAAGCAGCAATTCAATAACTGAGTTGTTAAGCAATACTTTATGTTACATACTATAAGCAGCAATTCAATTACTGAGTTGTTAAGCAATACTTTATGTTACATGCTATAAGCAACACATAATATAAATTACTACATCACCAGATTTTGCATCATATATGTTCCACTTTGGCTGGAGATTCCCATCACTGCAGCCCGAACAATATACGGATTCTGCGAGTTCCCCTTACCTGGTAACCACACAGCACCTTTGCCCATGAACAGAAATTTAGTAAAGAGGAGGTTCCAGCTCTCCTTTATACTGTTGCTGAGATAACACTGTGTATATAGTTCCTCCTTTCATAGCTGTGAACGTGTCGTTATGTGTGCTTAGAGTTAAGTTTATTCAGACAAATGTTCTTGGCATCATAATAGTGTACATGTTTGTGGTTTCCTGTTAGGCAAACTTAATTATTGTCAGCAGTCAGCATTAATAATTATATAACCATGGGGCATAATAACAACTAGTTAACGGCTAGATTACAAGCTTTGCAGTATGAGTGAAAAAGCAGCGTTAAACCTCATAACGCTGCTTTTTCACTACCGCTGGTATTACGAGTCTTGCAGGTTTAGGGGCACCGCACACTTTTTTGGCCTTAACGCAAATTAACTTACGCAACTTGCGTGAAGTCTTTTTTCAATGGGACTTCCACAGCGCCGGTATTACGAGTCTGCCTGGGAGGCCAAAAAGTGAGCGGTAGACCCTATACCACCAAGATTCGTAACGCAATCTAAAGTCAGTAGTTATGAGTTTTATGCTACAACGCCGTAACATAAAACTCATAAATAAGTACTAAAAAGTATACTAACACCCATAAACTACATATTAACCCCTAAACTGAGGCCCTCCCGCATTGCAAACACTAAAATAAAATTATTAACCCGTAATCTGCTGCTCCGGACATCGCCGCCACTAGAATAAACATATTAACCCCTAAACCGCCGCACTCCTGCCTCGCAAACACTAGTTAAATATTATTAACCCTTAATGTGCCGCCCCTAACATCGCCGCCTCTCACATCTACATAAATTAAATACAATTACCTAAATTATAAAAAAAAAAACCACTAAATTACACAAAATAAATAAAGAAATTATCAGATATGTAAACTAATTACACCTAATCTAATAGCCCTATCAAAATAAAAAAAAGCCCCCCAAAATAAAAAAAAACCCTAGCCTAACCTAAACTACCAATAGCCCTTAAAAGGCATTGCCCCAAAGAAATCATCTCTTTTACCTGTGAAAATAAATACAAACAACCCCCCAACAGTAAAACCCACCACCCACACAACCAACCCCCCAAATAAAATCCTAACTAAAAAAAACTAAACTCCCCATTGCCCTGAAAAGGGCATTTGCATGGGCATTGTCCTTAAAAGAGCATTTAGCTCTATTGCTGCCCAAACCCTAATCTAAAACTAAAACCCACCCAATAAACCCTAACACTAACCCCCGAAGATCCACTTACAGTTTTGAAGACCCGACATCCATCCTCATCAAGCTGGGAGAAATCTTTGACGAATCGGCAAGAAGTTCCAATCAGCCAATAGAATGCGAGCCAATAGGATTTTTTACCCTTTAATTCCGATTGGCTGATTCTATCAGCCGATCGGAATTAAAGGGACGCCATCTTGGATGACATCATTTAAAGGAACCTTCATTCGTCTTTAGTCGTTGGAAGAAGAGGATGCTCTATGCTGGATGTCTTGAAGATGGACCCGCTCCACGCCGGATGGATGTAGATAGAAGATGCCGTCTGGATGAAGAATTCTGCCCATCTGGAGGACCACTTCTGCCAGCTTGGATGAAGACTTCTCCCAGCTTCGTTGAGGATTTCTTGTCACTTCGCTGAGGACTTCTCCCGGCTTTGTTTAGGATGGATGTACGGTCTTAAGAACTGTAAGTGGATCTTCGGGTGTTAGTGTTATTTTTTTTAAGCGTTTATTGGGTGGGTTTTAGTTTCAGATTAGGGTTTTTCTGCAGCAATAGAGCTAAATGCTCTTTTAAGGACAATGCCCATCCAAATGCCCTTTCCAGGGCAATGGGGAGCTTAGGTTTTTTTAGTAAGGATTTTATTTGGGGGGTTGGTTGTGTAGGTGGTGGGTTCTACTGTTGGGGGGTTGTTTGTATTTATTTTTACAGGTAAAAGAGCTGATTTCTTTGGGGCAATGACCCACAAAAGGCCCTTTAAGGGCTATTGGTAGTTTAGTTTAGGCTAGGGTTTTTTTTTAATTTTTTTGGGGCTTTTTTATTTTCATAGAGCTATTAGATTAGGTGTAATTAGTTTAAATATCTGATAATTTGTTTTTTATTTTGTGTTATTTAGTGGGGGGTTTTGTAATTTAGGTAATTGTATTTAATTAATTTTTCTCCAAATAAATTTTTATTGAGAATATAACAAATCAAAGTGACAACATTGTAATGACAAACATTAATCTCCGGTATTGAACAATAATCTATCATGTCTCAAAGGCGCAATCGAGGTAATTTAAAGACCATTTTGGTGTATAAACAATTTTATAATATAAGTACTTGTCATCTAACCTGTTATATCAGATCTTTTGAGAAATCCCTTTAAAAAAAAAAACATTTTTCTTATAGTGTGATATGGATCTAATCTTTCAGACTTATTCAAAATTAACCACAGGTACATGTACGAGGATACATAAATATTGTGATAAATATGAGAGTCAGTTTACACATTGTAACAAAAAGAATGAAAACCTCTAGTAATGAACTCAGATTCAAAGGGGTTGTCCAGGCAGGGCAAGGAGTGGAGGGGCAAGGGGGTAAGGATACATCTTAATAGGAAAGAGGAGGAGGGGGGAAGGGGTGAATAAAGGTGAAGTGAGGGTAGGCTGAAACCCAAACTAAATGGGAAGTGGAGGAGAAGGGGGTGAAGCACAGTGGGTTTACCCAGGGCCTTCCTGGTAATGGAACCAGGGTTCCCATATAGTCCAATACAGATCCTCTCTGTCAAGGCTCAAATAGAAACTTCTTTCCATTTTAGCAAAAAATTGAATTGTAGTAATTACATCAGAAATGTTTGGGGGTAATATTTGTTTCCAGGCTCTTGCTATGGTAAGTTTCATGGCAGCAAAAATGAAGATGACACGTTAAGGTAAGGTAGTTGGGAAGATATAAAAGAGGGCTGTCTCCAGTCTATGTAGTACAGACAGTCCCATTTCTTCGCATTAATTGAATGTTTAATTCCTGCATGATCTCAGCGCTGGGCAGCCCCAACAAATATGTAGATCAGACCCTCTCTCCAGCATAGGGGAGAAGATGATGGGAACATATGTGAAAGTCTAGCAGGTGTATAGTACCATCTGAGAAGGATTTTCATGTGATTCAATGTAGAGTTTTCTTAGTCAGTGTTATAGCATGGTGTAGGTCATTATCAGTGATGGTTCTAGATAAGTCATATTCCCAAGCCTTAAGTTGCCAGATTCTGTCGGAGTTGATAGATTTCTGAATCATATTGTAATGGTTTGATAGGGATTTGGTGATCCTAGTTTTCAATTTCCATAATTTTTCTCAGGTGGTCAAGGGTCTGTTGTCGGCTTTGGGAAAACCCCATGACATTAAGAAGTTGAGTAGTCTGCTGTATTCGAACAGGGTCCAAGGCGGTGGATCCTGTATTAGGGAGCCCATTCTCTATGGTAGGATGAGCGTTTCAGAAGAGTAGAGTTGAGCGACATGCTGGAGGTTCCAATTTTTCCATTGTGAAGAATGCATGTCTGGAAGCACTGCTAGTTAGCTAGGGATAGAATGTAGTGGAGATGGGTGTGGTGCAATTTCGGAGAGGTGTCTAATAGAATGCCAAACTTTTAAGTTATCCCTGATGATGGGATTATTGATCCCCAATTCGTCCAGGCAATCCAAGGGAGATCCTCTAATCTCAGCCCAAAGGGTAGAACAGAGGACTCCACATCTTTTCACCTCTGCGGTTCACCTTTATCCGCCCAAGCAGATATGTGTGTCAGTCGGGCAGCCTTGTAGTATCCCTGTATGCTGGGCATGGCAACACCATCTTGTCCAAGCTGTTTCTGTAGAATTTTTGAGGCTATGCGGGGTCTGGAAGGTCCCCATACATATCCTTGGCAGAGGGATTGGAGTTTACAGAGTAGTATTTTAGGGAAATTTAGGGGCAGGCATCTAAAGTAATATAGGATCTTAGGTCATTTTAAGAGACGTAATGCGTCCCAGCCATGAGACTTCCTTAAAAGTCCACAATTTCAGAAGTGTGGAGATCTCTGGAATGCATTATTATAATTTTTGTGAACAACTAGTTTGGGGACAGGGCCTAATTGAACTCCCAGGTGTCAAATAGTTTCTAGTGACCATTGAAAGGAGCAGGTTTGCCCGCATAACCTCTAATTCAAATGTAGGAATATGGATAGGCAATGCTTCAGTTTTTAGGAGGTTGATTTTATAGTAGTTATATTTTCCAAAGTCGGCTATAATGTCAAACAATATGGGCAGTGAACCTAAGGGGTTAGTTAGAAAAAGAGTGACATCGTCGGTGAAGAGTGCAATCTTCTCTCCCCTCTCTCTCAGCGGTACTCCTTGGACCATCGAGAATTACGTATGAATTGCGCTAAAGGCTCAATCACCAAAACAAAGATCAGGGGTGATAGGGGACAACCCTGACTAGTGCCATTGGTGACGGAGAACTCTGGGGAGGAAAATCCGAGCCCTTTAATAATAGCCGAGGGGTCTGCATTTAGCGCCTTAATTGCTGTGACTACCTCACTTGGAAGACCAAACTGAGCAAGCACCTGCCACAAATACTCCCATCTGACCCTGTCAAATGCTTTCTCTGCATCTAGAGACAGGACCAGCATGGGACAGCAGAGCCTAAACGCCTCTGAAAAACCATTAAGAACTCTTCGGCTATTGTCAGGACCTTGCCTACCAAACTTGAACCCTACCTGATCGGGGTGAATGATTTTGGAAGCAGTAGTTTAAGGCAATTTGCCCAGAGTTTGGCATATAATTTGGCATCAGCATTAATCAACGATATTGGCCTGTAGCTACTGCATTGGGATTGATCCTTATTAGGTTTTAGGATAGGTAAGATAGTTGCCTGTATGAACTAATTTCTCCATATACCTGTTTTGCGTGTCTCAGTGAAAACTTTTAAGAGAATGTTACTTATATCTGTCTTAAAGAGTTTATAGAAATCAGATGGAAAGCCATCCGGACCCGGGGCTTTATTGTTCTGGGTGTGTTTTACGGCTTCAGTTCAGACAACATGAACGGGGTGTTGAGTGTGTCTTTGTCCACTTCAGAGAGTGAGGACAAGTTTAGTTTATGAAAAGGGTTATAAACTGGACCGAGGCTTCAGTATGCGCCATAGAGGATTTAAGGTTATAGAGTTCGGAGTAGTATTCTGCGAACATCTCTCCTATCTCTTTAGGGGAGTTGGCTAACTTTTTGCCCCTCCTCAATGTCAGGAATCTGGCCACTGCAGTTTTGCCACGAAGTTTGCGGGCTAGTAAAGCAGAGACTTTATTTCCCTGGTAATACATTACTTGTTTGAAACGAGAGTATGCCTCCCTGACTCTTTCCAATTATTTGTCAGATAGTTGAGTTCTCAGTGTTTTGATTTCATCAGCTAACTGCGGGGAAGGTGAGGATTTATTAATCAGTTCTTTTGCTCTCAGGGAGGCTACTAGTAGTGCCAATGGGGAACCCTTCAGGGTCTGAGTGGAGGCTTGTTTCCTAATGCACATACCTCTAATGTATGCCTTGAGTGAGGCCTAGATTATTTGATGTGGCATTTGGGGGGTTTCATTTATAGCTTTGAATTCCGCAATGGAAGTTTGGAGGGAGGTCCTGAATTCTTGACTATGTAGCAGAGCAGTTGTCTAGGGAATTTCCAGCTTGGTCTGGATGTTTTAGACAAGTCAGTGGAAAGGGTGAATAATAAGATGTCATGACCTGACCATGAGCATATTCGTATGTGTGAGGCTACTACTTGTTAATTGTCCAAGAGTCAGTGAACAAATAATACAGTCTAGAGTATGTGTTGTATGGTCTGGAGAAGTATGTGTAGTCTTTATCGTTACAATGTTGGGCCCACAATATATCATACAAATTATATTGCGTTATAAGCTGTCAAAACTTGGTGGCAGTACTTATAGTGTAGGCGTCAATTTCTTTGTCTGCCCGTACCTTTTTGTCCACCAATGGAACCCATACCATATTACAGTCTCCTCCCAGGACCATAGTTCCCACCTTTTTTGGTTCTACTCTAGTTAGTACTTCCTTCAAGAAATTGGGTTGGGACTCATTAGGGCATATATGTTAACCAGGGTGAATAATACACCATTTAGTTTACAAATAAGTATTAAATATCTACCCTGGTCATCTGTTTCCTTGTATATAAGTTCAAAATTTACAGTCTTATGAACAACAATTGCCACTCCCCTCGACTTCTCCATATAGAATGAAAAAAAAAAACAGTAGGATAGTCAGAGGATCTCTATGGATCTTGGTGTGAGGCCAGCCAATGGGTTTCTTGTAGGAATATAACTTGAGCTTTCAGGAATTTCATAGAGTTAGTTAGTAGACTTCTCTTAGTAGATTAATTAAGGCCTTTAGCATTTAGGGTAGCAAAGGTAATGAGGTCAGCGGATTCTTCCATGACTGTTATTCTAATGTGTATGGAGAAAGGGGCAAAGATGGGAGAGGAGACAGCGGAGAACACTAGACTTAGGTACTAAGGCAGGGAAGAGGGCTCAAAAGTACTCACCCGCCTGGACATTTGTTAGATATTTATAACAATATAGGGTTGATGACAGTATTGAGAAACCTTTAGGACTTGGTTAAATACAATGCAAATACTAATACATAAAATAAAGAACTGTCTCTTGTCAACGTAGGAGTCTGTTACCTATCTATAAAAGATAAGGTGGTCTGATTCACCACCAATGGAAGAGGTTTGTCTAGGAAGAAAAGGGCTGACCTCTTCGATCCCCGTATTAGGGGAAAATACAAACAGTATTTATGTGAAGGGGGGGAATGTTACAAACACATAACTGTATAAAAGGATCAACACTTTTAAGGGGGGAGAAATGAACTGTGTAGTAGAATTTTTGTATCATATGTGTTAATATAAGGTGATGGGTAGTACATTAAGTGCAAGCTTCTTCATATAGAGAACTTAGCGGATGGAAGTTCAGAAAATCAGGTTTATATCATACTGTCTATAGTTCTATAGGATATGTTGATACAGTCTAGAGCATATACATTATCTAGTTCCTGGGATTAGGGAAAATATGACTGATCAGGGTCGGGTTTTGTCGTATATAACACTCAAGTAGGGTGAGTACAAGCCAGTGTGGGGTCACTGGGGTACCAGAGTATTAATTATTAGTATAACAGCCAAGACCCTCAAAAAATAGAGCCCAGTGATAAAAATATATCTTGGGTCCCTTCGATCCCAGACCCTGAGGGAGCATGGACAATAAAGTGTATGTCTTCCAAAATAAGTAGATAGCTATCCCTCAAGTCAGGAGCCAAAGGCACCTTCTGTCCCTTAACAAAGTATACATTCAAGAAGTGAATCCTAGCCAATACATCTCTGGGCTTATCATGAGACAAATTCATTGTTCTTGTTACTCAATGTACTCTGTCTAGAATAAGACCAGGAGTATCCAAGGAAGGTAGAAGATTTTTACTAAGTTCCAGTACATAAGCTTCCAGTTCTGAAGGGCCAATGTCTTCTGAGATCCCACAAAATCTCAGATTATTTTGCCTGGATCTGTCCTCCATGTCTGCTAGTTTCAGTTCCAGGTCTGAAATTTGTGTAGAGAAATTCTGGGCGTAAGATAGGAGGTTTGCGTGATCTATAGCTAAGTCCTCATTTTTACGTTCAAGGGTTTCAGTGCGCTCACCAAGAGCAGCTATATCTCTGCCTAGAACCCTTGATCTACTTGGTCAGAGTGTTCTGTAATATATTCATGTGTCTGGACAAAACCTCAACAATATTGGAGGACAGGGTATGTCTCCATGTGGGTTATTGAGAGTCCATACTGCTTTCTGAGTAACTCAGGTCCAGCGCCGGATTTGACTCTCTGGTTGATTGGCCCTTCGAAGAGGGATGAACTTTGAAATGATCTGCTACTGTTTTTTTTAGTGTGGACCTATCACTGTGTAAAGTTGGCGTTCGAGCCGAGTATTTAGTGCTTAGGTACTCAGCAACAAACTAGGGTATTTTTTATATAAATCTGGGCTCACTAAAAAGGTTTTTTGAAGAATATCGTGCAGAGCTCCGCCCCCCATATTTAATTAATTTAATTTATTTAATTGTAGTGTAATGTTAGGTGTTAGTGTAACTCAGGTTAGGTTTTATTTTACAGGTAAATTTGTATTTATTTTAACTAGGTAGTTAGTAAATAGTTAATAACTATTTAGTAACTATTCTACCTAGTTAAAATAAATACAAACTTGCCTGTAAAATAAAATAAACCCAAAGCTAGATACAATGTAACTATTAGTTATATTGTAGCTAGCTTAGGTTTTATTTTACAGGTAAGTATTTAGTTTTAAATAGGAACTATTTAATTATTAATAATCGGTTTTATTTCGATTTATTTTAATTATATTTAAGTTAGGGGGTGTTAGGGTTAGGGTTAGACTTAGGTTTAGGGGTTAATAAATACAGTATAGTGGCGGAAAGGTTGGGGGCGGCAGATTAGGGGTTAATAAATGTATGTAGGTGGCTGCGATGTTAGGGGCGTCAGATTAGGGGTTAATAATATTTAACTAGTGTTTGCGATGCGGGAGTGCGGCGGTTTAGGAGTTAATATGTTTATTATAGTGGGCGGCGATGTCCGGAGCGGCAGATTAGGGGTTAATAAGTATAATGTAGGTGTCGGCGATGTCGGGGGCGGCAGATTAGGGGTTAATAAATGTAATGTAGGTGTTGGCAATGTCGGGCGGCAGATTAGGGGTGTTTAGACTTGGGGTTCATGTTAGGGTGTTAGGTGTAAACATAAATTTAGTTTCCCCCTAGCAATCAATGGGGCTGCGTTACTGAGATTTATGCTGCTTTATTGCAGGTGTTAGGCTTTTTTTCAGCTGACTCTCCCCATTGATGTCTATGGGGAAATCGTGCACAAGCACATGCAACCAGCTCACCGCTGACTTAAGCAGCGCTGGTATTGGAGTGCGGTATGAAGCACAGTTTTGCTCTACGCTCACTACTTGCCTGGTAACACCGGGTTTCTGAAAACCTGTAATACCAGTGCTGTAGGTAAGTGAGCGGTGACAATTACGTGCAAGTTAGCACCACACCACTCATAATGCAAAACTCGTAATCTAGCCGAATGGTCTTTAACTAACATATAGATCAGTTAAAACATTGGTTAATCCAACAATTCATTCATATATGGCCTGCCATATCACACATGTATCACATTCAGTCCTTGAATCAATATTCTACTGATCATATGAATATGACATGACTTTCAAAGGCCTTCAGAACATTCGATAAGCCATGTAGCAATTACATAAAGTTAACACACAAATTTGAATTGCTATCACCAACACAGGGTGAATTATCCAATTTAGCATCTTAGTAGCTGATGGTGAATATCCCATGAAAAGATCATACCAATAATGTTGTGAAGCTGCCCCTATGTCTGATCCTATTTTTTAACAATTTATTTCCTACACATGTTGTGTATATAATTATATGAGTAATTAAGATATTCAATATTTTATTATGTTCATGTAGTAAACTTAATTTGCCCATTATATCTTCTAATAATGAAAAAGATAAACAAATTAGGGATCTGAATAGCTTCGGGAATCCAAGTGGAAGAAACATTAGTATGTACATCATGGTGCAAGATATAAGTATGATTCAACCTATAAAACTAAATTACTTAGAGAAGTTTCTAAAAAGATAGATGCTATACAAGAAGCTTTAGGGAATCATAGTAATGAGGTACAGTTTGAAAAGTTTGATCTTATATTGAAAAATACTATTGCAGAAGCTAAGAAATTGTTGAAAGATATCAAACATGACTATGATTTAAATACGGTTTATATCTGGCAAAGAAGACAAAGATTAAATTGTAGAAGAGGTAATGGCAGAGGCAGGAATAGGGGTAGAGCTAATAGTAACAGAGGTCCAAACCGAGACACAGGGGGCTAGTTATCAAGCCGTCTACTTTTCTGGCTTCGCCGGCCCAATACGTCCGCCTAAGCTCGCCTACCTTCGCCGCCGCGGACCTGAAAAAAATACGCCTAAGAAATCAAATAAAGCTGTCAAAAAGCCGCGGGGCGATGAGCAGCGGACTGTGAGAGTTATCACTCATCCGATCTCGCTGCCCTTCGGCTTTTTCCCAGCTTTATTGCTAGCCTGTCACTAAGCACTCACACTAACTACACTGCTCTACCCCCTATACCGGCGCCCCCGGAGCCCCCCGCAACTAAATAAAGTTACTAACCCCTAAACCGCCGCTCCTAGACCCTGCCGCAACTCTTATAAATGTATTAACCCCTAAACCGCCGCTCCTAGACCCCGCCGCAACTCTTATAAATGTATTAACCCCTAAACCGCCGCTCCTAGACCCTGCCGCAACTCTTATAAATGTATTAACCCCTAAACCGCCGCTACCGGACACCGCTGCCACCTACATTATACCTAGTAACCCCTAATCTGCCCCCCCTACACCGTCGCCCTCTATTATAAAATTATTAACCCCTATCCTGCCCCCCACTACGCCGCCGCCACTGTAATAAAATGATTAACCCCTAAACCTAAGTCTAACCCAAACCCTAACGCCCCCCTAACTTAAATATTAATTAAATAAATCTAAATAAATTAACTCTTATTAACTAAATGAATCCTATTTAAAACTAAATACTTACCTTTAAAATGAACCCTAATATAGCTACAATATAAATAATAATTATATTCTAGCTATCTTAGGATTTATATTTATTTTACAGGTAACTTTCAATTTATTTTAACCAGGTACAATAGCTATTAAATAGTTATTAACTATTTAATAGCTTACCTAGCTAAAATAAAGAGAAATGTACCTGTGAAATAAATCCTAACCTAAGTTACAATTACACCTAACACTACACTATACTTTAATAAATTATTCCTATTTAAAAATAAATACTTACCTGTAAAATAAACCCTAAGATAGCTACAATGTAATTAATAATTATATTATAGCTATCTTAGGATTTATATTTATTTTACAGGTATCTTTGTATTTCTTTTAGCTAGTTAGAATAGTTATTAAATAGTTATTAACTATTTAATAACTACCTAGCTAAAAGAAATACAAAATTACCTGTAAAATAAATCCTAACCTAAGTTACAATTAAACCTAATACTACACTATCATTAAATTAACTAAATAAACTACCTACAAATAACTACAATTAAATACAATTACATAAACTAACTAAAGTACAAAAAATAAAAAAAGCTAAGTTACAAAAAATAAAAAATTAAGTTACAAACATGTTAAAAATATTACAACAATTTTAAGCTACTTACACCTAATCTAAGCCCCCTAATAAAATAACAAACCCCCCCAAAATAAAAAAAATCCCTACCCTATTCTAAATTAAATAAATTTCAAAGCTCTTTTACCTTACCAGCCCTTAAAAGGGCCATTTGTGGGGGCATGCCCCAAAAAGTTCAGCTCTTTTGCCTGTAAAAGAAAAATACAACCCCCCCAACATTAAAACCCACCACCCACATACCCCTAATCTAACACAAACCCCCCTTACAAAAACCTAACACTAATCCCCTGAAGATCATCCTACCTTGAGTCGTCTTCACTCAGCCAAGCCACCGATGGAACTGAAGAGGACATCCGGAGCGGAAGAAGTTAATCCTCCAAGCGGCGCTGAAGAAATCTTCCATCCGATGAAGTCATCATCCATGCGGCGCTGAAGAAGTCTTCGATCCGGCCGATGTCATCTTCAAAGAGGCGCTGAAGAGGTCTTCTATCCGGGCGAAGTCATCTTCCAAGCCGGGTCTTGAATCTTCCTTCCGCCGACGCGGAACCACCTTCTTCACCGACGGACTACGACGAATGACGGCTCCTTTAAGGGACGTCATCCAAGATGGCGTCCCCTCAATTCCGATTGGCTGATAGGATTCTATCAGCCAATCGGAATTAAGGTAGGAAAATCTGATTGGCTGATGGAATCAGCCAATCAGATTCAAGTTCAATCCGATTGGCTGATCCAATCAGCCAATCAGATTGAGCTCGCATTCTATTGGCTGATCGGAACAGCCAATAGAATGCGAGCTCAATCTGATTGGCTGATTCCATCAGCCAATCAGATTTTTCCTACCTTAATTCCGATTGGCTGATAGAATCCTATCAGCCAATCGGAATTGAGGGGACGCCATCTTGGATGACGTCCCTTAAAGGAGCCGTCATTCGTCGTAGTCCGTCGGTGAAGAAGGTGGTTCCGCGTCGGCGGAAGGAAGATTCAAGACCCGGCTTGGAAGATGACTTCGCCCGGATAGAAGACCTCTTCAGCGCCTCTTTGAAGATAACATCGGCCGGATCGAAGACTTCTTCAGCGCCGCATGGATGATGACTTCATCGGATGGAAGATTTCTTCAGCGCCGCTTGGAGGATTAACTTCTTCCGCTCCGGATGTCCTCTTCAGTTCCATCGGTGGCTCGGCTGAGTGAAGACGACTCAAGGTAGGATGATCTTCAGGGGATTAGTGTTAGGTTTTTGTAAGGGGGGTTTGGGTTAGATTAGGGGTATGTGGGTGGTGGGTTTTAATGTTGGGGGGGGGTTGTATTTTTCTTTTACAGGGAAAAGAGCTGAACTTTTTGGGGCATGCCCCCACAAATGGCCCTTTTAAGGGCTGGTAAGGTAAAAGAGCTTTGAAATTTATTTAATTTAGAATAGGGTAGGGATTTTTTTTATTTTGGGGGGGTTTGTTATTTTATTAGGGGGCTTAGATTAGGTGTAAGTAGCTTAAAATTGTTGTAATATTTTTAACATGTTTGTAACTTATTTTTTTATTTTTTGTAACTTAGCTTTTTTTATTTTTTGTACTTTAGTTAGTTTATGTAATTGTATTTAATTGTATTTATTTGTAGGTAGTTTATTTAGTTAATTTAATGATAGTGTAGTATTAGGTTTAATTGTAACTTAGGTTAGGATTTATTTTACAGGTAATTTTGTAATTATTTTAGCTAGGTAGTTATTAAATAGTTAATAACTATTTAATAACTATTCTAACTAGCTAAAATAAATACAAAGTTACCTGTAAAATAAAAATAAATCCTAAGATAGCTACAATATAATTATTATTTATATTGTAGCTATATTAGGGTTTATTTTAAAGGTAAGTATTTAGTTTTAAATAGGATTCATTTAGTTAATAAGAGTTAATTTATTTAGATTTATTTAATTAATATTTAAGTTAGGGGGGCATTAGGGTTTAGGTTTAGGGTTTAATCATTTTATTACAGTGGCGGCGGCGTAGTGGGGGGCAGGATAGGGGTTAATAAATTTATTATAGGTGGCGACGGTGTAGGGGGGCAGGATAGGGGTTAATACATTTAATATAGGTTGCGGCGGGTTCAGGGAGCGGCGGTTTAGGGGTTAATACATTTATTATAGTTGCGGTGGGCTCCGGGAGCGGCGGTTTAGGGGGTAATAACTTTATGTAGTTGCGGCAGTGTAGGGGGGGTCAGATTAGCGGTGTTTAGACTCGGGGTACATGTTAGGGTGTAGACAGCTCCCATAGGAATGAATGGGATGTCTGTCAGCAGCGAACTTGTACTTTCGCTATGGTCAGGCTCCCATTGATTCCTATGGGATCCGCCGCCTCCAGGCTGGCGCTTTGAAAACCAGGTACGCTGGGCCGTAAAAGTGCCGAGCGTACCTGCTAGTTTTTTGATAACTAGCAAAAGTAGTGAGATTGTGCCGCACTTGTGTGCGGAACATCTGGAGTGACGTAAGAATCGATCTGTGTCGGACTGAGTCCGGCGGATCGAAGTTTACGTCACAAAATTCTACTTTTGCCGGTCTCGAGCCTTTGATAACTAAGGCGAATCAGCCTCGCCACAAATACGCTGCGGAATACGCAGCGTATTTGAGGTTGACGGCTTGATAACTAGGCCCCTATACATTATTTAAAAGCATGGCCAGCTTCTAATTAGCATACTGCTGAAAGAAATTGTATATTATTTGATACAGTAAATAGAAAGTACCCTGACCTGCAACACCTCTACTAGAGGGTGACCCTGAAAATAATGCAGTTATCTGGCACCATAGTTAATCATATAAGGATCTATGCAGGATAAAGTACATATAATGCAAGAGCATATAGTAACTCAATACAGAATAAAAGGCATATTATGCATCTTGTGCAGAAACATGTGTAAGCAACAATGGACAACACCTCCACCAGAGGATAACACCGCTATAGAAAGCGGCTATGTGTTATCATGGATATTATAATGAGGATCTATCACCATTACTACAGGAGACAGCATAGCAATTAGTTGCAGAAAAGAGAGTCAATTAGTAAGCGGATAAATTCTGATTTCTCAGATAAGCATCAGGTTGCTGATAGTAGTGATGTAAAAGCACAGCATAATGCAATGGTAATAAGAAGCTGAAAGGTCACTTTCATCCACATTCAGTTTAAATGCAGTGATAGCAAATAAACAAGACCGCTATACTTTCCTGCAAGCTGTGTTCATTGCTGTCAATCCTTAATAGCATAGATATGAGGGATTCACAGTCATTTCTGCATCTTTTCCATGATGGTAGACAAACACATGTTCTTTTTCCACATGTAGCCAAGGATTGAAAGCTGGAACAGTCACACACTTGTGACGTCACACGCCAACGGTCGTTTTACCCCTCACGTGACCAAGCATCATAGGGGCTTCCCCGTAGCATATCATACATTGAAGACTTGCATTGCTATTTAACCACTGCCATTTTTTGGATTGATGAAGAATTAAAGCGCTAATTAAAAGTGATAGTTGCACCTTTAACTTAGGACATTAGTACATGTTATAAGTACATCAATTAGTACATCAAACCCTATTTTTAACAATTTATCTCAGACTAATATAAAGTACATAAATTATATTATATTAAAAAGGCTTTTTGTGATACCAAACGAAACCCTTATTGTAACAGGAAGGGAGCAAATTCTAAATTCTCATTTAAACCTTTTGGGGACAAGGTATTTAGTTAGTATATCCACGCTGCTTCCTTCCTAAGCAGCAGGTTATCTATATCCCTAGCTCCCCCACCCCCCCTCTGCCATGAAGGGAACAATTTTCAATGCCAATTACTTTTAAAGGGGCTTCCTCATAGCATATCATACATTGAAGACTTGCATTGCTATTTAACCACTGCCATTTTTTGGATTGGTGAAGAATTAAAGCGCTAATTAAAAGTGATAGTTGCACCTTTAACTTAGGACATTAGTACATGTAATAAGTACATCAATTAGTACATCAAACCCTATTTTTAACAATTTATCTCAGACTAATATAAAGTACATAAATTATATTATATTAAAAAGGCTTTTTGTGATACCAAACGAAACCCTTATTGTAACAGGAAGGGAGCAAATTCTAAATTCTCATTTAAACCTTTTGGGGACAAGGTATTTAGTTAGTATATCCACGCTGCTTCCTTCCTAAGCAGCAGGTTATCTATATCCCTAGCTCCCCCACCCCCCCTCTGCCATGAAGGGAACAATTTTCAATGCCAATTACTTTTAAAGCATCTACCAAACAATTATGAAACATTTTTTAATGTAAAGCAGCATAACTGTTAATTTCTCCCTCTTTAGCTTTACTAATGTAATTTCTTTGTTCGGTCACTCTGTCCTTCAACATTCTTTTTGTTTTACCTGTATAGAACATTGGACAAGGACAGTATAGCAAATATATTACATTTTCTGTTTTACAATTTATAAACTATCTTATTTGAAATGTTTTATCCCCAGTGGAGAACTGTTTTGTTCTGACAATATATTTGCATAATACACAATAGCCACATTGAAAGAAACCCAGCATTTTTTGATGCTTTTCAAGCCAATCTTTATTTGTTAATCTTTTCTTGTACTCTTAACTAACTTACCTTTCAAACAAGAAGCCCTACGTGCTACAAGAGATGGGGTTATACCAACCACTGTTTTAACATTCCATCTGCCACAAGGAATTGCCATTTATCATTTAGAATAGTCCTAATTTTATTCCAATGACTATTAAATTCAGTTACAAATCTTACAGTGTTATCTTTCTTACTATCTTTTTTATCATATAGAAGGGTGTCTCTAGCTATCTTTCGTGCCCTGTTAATTGCATAGTTTAAATTCCTTTTTGCATAACCTCTGTCTTAAAATCTATTAAACATATCAGTGGCATGATTTTGAAATTTAGCTTTGCTTAAACATTTTCTGCACAAATGCAGAAATTATCTAATCGGAATACCTCTAATTAGAGATTGGGGATGATGACTATAGGACAATAATAAATTACTTGTTTCCTTATATTTGCAAAATATTTCTGTAGACAATGTTGTCCCTTCTTTCTTAATTTTTACATCTAAGGAAGGTAATTTTGTTGTACTACAATTATATGTCATAAATATGTTGTGATCATTTTGATTTAGTAAAGTGACAAATTATTTTAATGACTCTGGGGTACCTTTCCAAACTACAAATATATTGTCCACATAATGATGCCACAATAAAACTGAAGTTGTGAGCCACTGATTAAACTCTTCAAAGACTACCAATAATTCCCATAGATTGAGATGTAGGCAAGCATGAGAGGATGCGCATGTAGCGCCCATAGCAGTTCCTCTTATTTGTTTAAAGAGTTTGTCTGCAAATTTGAAGACATTATTTTGCAAAATAAACTGTATTAAGTCTATTACAAAGTCTGTATGTTTAGCGAACCGGGGACCCTGGTTTATAAAAAAGTGTCTAGCCACTCTTATGCCCAGTTTGTGTGGGATGGAGGAGTATAATGCTTCAACATCTAGCGACACCAAGAGTGTGTCAGTGTCAACCTCAAGTCCATTCATTTGGCGCAGTAGGTCACTTGTGTCTTGCACAAAAGTAGATAAAGAGGATACAAAATGTTTTAAAAATTATCTACATATTTACCTATATGCTCTGTAATACTCCCTATCCCTGAAATAATGGGACGGCCTGGCGGTTCTTTTAAATTTTTGTGCAATTTGGGGATGCAATAAAAAACTGGGACTTTTGGAAATCACACATATAAATTGTCAAATTCTTTACCAATTATGATTCCATCTTTTCTAGCCTTATTCAGTATGTGTAATAATACACCCTGAATTGTAGAAATTGGGTTATCGGGTAATACTTGATATTGTTCTTTATTATGTAATTGTCTCTGTACTTCCATTACATATTTTACTTCATTCATAACCAAAAGATTTATCGGCTTGTTTAATTATGATACCTTGAGTATTCATAAGCTTGTTGAGCGCTATTCTTCTTGATAAGTTATTTACAATTTTATCAATATTAATTTTATCAACCTCCTGCTCTACCTCTTTAACAAATACATTTACTGCTAGTACAATGGAAATAGGGGGCATATAACTAGATTTTGGTTTAAAACATGATGTGACTACAGATCTAAAATCTGGACCGGTATCAACTTGTGTTTTTAAACCCTGGGTGATAGTAGAATTATCCACATCACCTATAGCACCATCTTCATCTATTAGGCTTGTCAACACTTCCAAAGTTTCTCTGTCATCTCTTGTTAAGCCTTTCTCAAGATCTGTTGTGTTGTTTTGACTTTTTCCCATAATGTGGGATAAAACAACTTTGCGAGCAAATAGATGTAAATCCTTAATTAATGTGACTTTGTCCAATTTCTTAGATGGACAAAAAGATAAGCCCTTTATAAGAATACTAACATGAGCCTGATTTTAAGGGAAAGAGGCTTAACATTCACAATTTGCAGTTCCCTATCAGGGTGGTGTTGGTGTAATAACCCCCCTGATAGTCTCTCCTGGTCCTCTTCATCAGTTCTGAGGGTCCTGTTCCTCCCCTGTTTCTCCCTGAGTATCTGCTTCTTATTGTCCTTTGTGCCAGTCTGGGGGCATTCATATTCATCATTTGGTTGGTTCTTATGTCTTCTTCTTTTTCTCACACCCCGTCTTCTTTCTTTTTTGCCATATGTTTAGGCCCGTTTTTTTACCTATGGTCCCCTTCTTTGTCAGATCCGTCCGTACCTGAGTCATAGGATTTTTACTCAAAAAGTATGAGCATACCTGATTCTTTTTATAGTTATCCTGGGCCCTAGCCAGTTTTCTCAGTTGTCTTATTTTTATATATCTCTTTTCTGCAAATAATTGCTATGTTGTCTCCTGTAATGGACATAGATCATCATTATGGTATCCATGATAAAACATTGTTGTGAATATTATCCTTATTATTATTATAAACATTATTATTATTTCAGTAGTGTACTCGCAAAGTGTATTATGTGTTTAGACACAATACATTTTATAGAACCTCCCTATCATTCTGATAATGTAAGTTACTCAATATATATAATAGCTGTTACCAACTTTGCAGGGGCAATGTGTTGCAATTAAATAACACTCTGAATTATATCATTTGCAAAGGATAATAGATATAAAACCTGAATCCTTTTAGTTCTGATTTGTCTATTAATTAAAAGGCCTAGCTTAATAGCTAAATAAAAAAATATCTCCAAAGTATCTCCATTTGACAGTTAACCAAGGTTGAACTCCACCAATGTTTATAGAAAGAGACTTAATGGAACCACTTATGAAAAACATGGGGATATTTGTGGATATTTATACCAATAATATAATGATAGGAATCATGCAGCTATGTTGGGGACCTTGAATATCATAGTAACTAAACATGGATTATTTTGATAAAGTACAAAAACTTCACAGTAAGCAATTATATACTGACAAGCAGCACTAGCTAATAGCCACATATTAATACTGAAAAAATATATATGTGTATGTGTACCTGAATCTATAAGTAAATACACCTGATCAATTTTACACCTATATAATATAGCACAGACATTTGTGATTAATATGCATTATGAAAATGTTGAATGTTCCCGGACAATTGTCCTGACATAATCCCCCTCTCAAGATGAACTGTCATGATTAAATGAGACAAGGTGATCTTGATAAATGTCCTGTTATCAGGTACACAGTGATTTAGTAACTGAATGGGAAAGAATTCAACATATAAAATATTTTGATATTTACTGGTGTGGAAGAATATCAAAAGTCAGTCAAGCAATGCCCACTTGTGTTTAAAGTCAATATCCCTTTAAGTGGTTGCAATGCTGCATCTCCAAGAAACAAAATAAAGTGTAAAGTTTACAGTTTCTTTCTCCAGGCATCCACATAAACCAAGTTATTGTATAGTCTGTGGTTACTGTCAGGATTAAAGCACAAAATTGTTTCAGAACAACTTTATTTCTGTGTATGTATGTGGCCCAGGAGAATGTGTGCAGCAACTGTATATTAAGTTATTGTGCTAGAGCAGTGGTTCTCAACCTGTGGTACGTGTTACCACTGGGGTTATTTGGCAGACCGGTTGGGGGTACACAAAAATATTGTTGGTAATGGCGAAAGATGTGGGGGAGGGTCGGGCGGCACTCTCAAAGGGTCATCAACTCATAACCATCGTGGAACTATGGAAGTATGGAGCGCTCAGCCGGAAAGTGACAAGTGAAGTCCTGGAATGGCATATAGGCAGATGGGAGCCCATGCCCCTGAAATATGTGGACCGGGTGTGGATGACTCTGGTCCACATGTTAATGATCACCCTGTGTCACCAGACACCTTAGCTTCCTGCTCCACCCACCCCTGTGCACAACATTTTGACTGCAAGTGCGCAGTTAGAAGCGGCACTGCAGCAGCATAGCTGCGTGGACACGTGTGGTAGAGTCACACAGGCGAGGCAGGTCTGCATCCCCAAATAAGTTATAGTCCGTGCCGGTAAGTAAACTACTGCTTGCTTGATTCAGTTTGCTTCACTTCCAACTAAAAACGTCTATAGTGGCTGGGTGGTTAATATCGATCTGATCTCACAAATTTAAATATTTATTTTTATGAACATTACACTTTGACTCCCCCCAGGGCCGTGTTTAGGGGCAATCAGGCAGCTGCCAGGGGTGCCAGCCACACAGCACGGCTCCTCCTGAGAATGAGATCTGAGCTTTAATCCTGTTGATACACATACAGTCATATGCCATTCAGGTATAGCTTACCTCCCCTATAAAAAAAGTGCTTCCTTTATTTTGAGGGATGGGTGGGGGTAATGAAGAGAGGTGGTACTCATAAATGAAAAGCCTAATCAAGGGGTACGGAAGAGAAAAAAGGTTGGAAACCGCTGTGCTAGAGGATTGGGCCTAGCACTTTGGCAGCAAAAACTGTTTTGGTAGATTAAACATTATGGTTGTGCCTGTATCAGGCCTCCATTGTGTAGATAAGGTATTTGATAGACATCATAGATCGATGAGGAACACTTGGCACAGTATGAGGATGGCCCAGAACATGATGGTCCCTTTAATGGTAATCTCTATTTAGATAAAGCATCTGTCAGTTTAAGGTTGACTTCTATAAAATAAGAAATAGCACATTAAGTATATTTCTATAAAGTAATGTCACATCACATCTCTACTTGCTATGAGATGTGACCTGAATTATTTTTTTTTATTAAACATGCAACATTTTGTCATTACATCATAGTAATGCTTCACTTGGATGCAGTTTTCACATATTAAGTATGATCTTGTCATATCTGTCACTCTTTTTCCAGCAAAAATAAGTTGATACCTGGAATAAAATATAACAAATTATCCTTGGTTAATAAGCAGATTTGTGTCATTCCATAGTCCTTTAGCATATATATGTAAAATAATCGTCTCTTAGAATAGTTTATTAATTTGCAGTTACATAGATACATGGTATATTAACTATACCACTTGTTTGTTGTCATATTAGTTTGTAATACAGTTCCAAACAGGTGATTAGTATCAAGAATCACCCCTCTAGTAATTTCTGAGCAGTGTAACTATTAAAGTATAATACTCAGTTAAAATATTTGGTAAGAACCATTTTATCCTTTGGTTTAATTGAGCAAGTAATTTAAGCAAGTTTTAGTTTAAGACTTACCTACAGCTTCATAGTTACCTTCAGTTTGATCGCCTACTTACTTTAGTCTAGTAAACAAGACTAACAAGTCATGTTTGACCCTGGACTAATTTAAGTTCCTAAAGATCAGGAGGAGTTATGTTATCAGCTATGCCTTAAATGTATTAGCTTCTTTTAACAGGTTTACCCTATTCTAGGGACCCTTTTCAGTTTTGCTCTGTTAGACTTTTGAACCATATGCACCCTATTAAACTTAGGCAGGGTATTCCTTTTAAAGTCGACTCTGCAACCCTGAGGAAAATTTAGGTATGGCATTTCAAGCCTACAATGTACTATTCTCACCCTATTTATACCTAGGTGGGTTTTTATGGTAAAGTACCTTTGTGCTTTTGGAGAAGCTTACCACTAGTGATGTCGCGAACAGTTTTGCCGCGAATAGTTCGCGTTCGCAGCAGACGGCGAACATATGCGATGTTCGATCCGCCCCTATTCGTCATCATTGAGTAAACTTTGACCCTGTAGCTCACAGTCACAAGACACATTCCAGCCAATCAGCAGCAGACACTCCCTCCCAGACCCTCCCACCTCCTGGACAGCATCCATTTTAGATTCATTCGGAGCCTGCATTCTTAGTGAGAGGAGGGACAGTGTAGCTGCTGCTGATTTAATAGGGAAATTGATAGCTAGGCTAGTGTATTCAGTGTCCACTACAGTCCTGAAGGACTCATCTGATCTCTGCTGTAAGGACAGCACCCCAAAAAAAGCCCTTTTTAGGGCTAGAAATCAGTCTGCTTTTTTTTTTTCCCTGTTGTAATCTAATTGCAGCCTGTCTGCCAGCTCAGGCTCACAGCGTATACTGTGCCAACTTGCCCAGTGCCACCACTCATATCTGGTGTAACAGTAGTGTACATTTAAAAAAAAAAAAAACTTTTTTTAATTTGAAATAATAGCAGTCATTTTCCTTCACACGTGTGCGTTTGAGGTCCTGCCAGGGCACAGTGTGGCACCAGTGCAAGTCATATCTGCTAAAACAGTAGTGTACATTTAAAAAAAAAAAATACCTTTTTTTAATTTGAAATAATAGCAGTCAGTTTCCTTCACACGTTTGCGTTTCAGGTCCTGCCAGGGCACAGTGTGACACCAGTGCAAGTCATATCTGCTAAAACAGTAGTGTACATTTAAAAAAAAAAACAAAACCTTTTTTTACTGTGAAATAATAGCAGTCAGTTTCCTTCACACGTGTGCGTTCCAGGTCCTGCCAGGGCACAGTGTCACACCAGTGCAAGTCATATCTGCTAAAACAGTAGTGTACATACATTTAAAAAAAACAACCTTTTTTATTGTGAAATAATAGCAGTCAGTTTCCCTCACACGTGTGCGCTCCAGGTCTTGCCAGGGCACAGTGTCACACCAGTGCAAGTCATATCTACTAAAACAGTAGTGTACATACATTTAAAAAAAAAAACCCTTTTTTACTGTGAAATAATAGCAGTAAGTTTCCCTTAAAAGTGTGCGTTCCAGGTCCTGCCAGGGCACAGTGTCACACCAGTGCAAGTCATATCTGCTAAAACAGTAGTGTACATACATTTAAAAAAAACAACAACTTTTTTATTGTGAAATAATAGCAGTCAGTTTTCCTCACACGTGTGCGCTCCAGGTCCTGCCAGGGCACAGTGTCACACCAGTGCAAGTCATATCTACTAAAACAGTAGTGTACATACATTTAAAAACAAAACAAAACCTTTTTTTACTGTGAAATAATAGCAGTCAGTTTCCCTCACACGTGTGCGTTCCAGGTCCTGCCAGGGCACAGTGTCACACCAGAGTGCAAGTCATATCTGCTAAAACACCTGAATGATACAACATCATACCTGATGTTTTAAAGCACGTTATTCCAAACAATTTAGGAATGTTAGGTGATTTATGCCCTTTATGGATTAAAACCAGACTCTGCATCAACTATATAATTTTCCATGGGAGTTTGCCATGGATCCCCCTCCAGCATACCACAGTCCAGGTGTTAGTCCCCTTGAAACAACTTTTCCATCACTTTTGTGGCCAGAAAGAGTCCCTGTGGGTTTTAAAATTCGCCTGCCTATTGAAGTCTATGGCGGTTCGCCCGGTTCGCCGGTTCACAAACTTTTGCGGAAGTTTGCATTCGCCGTTTGCCAACGCAAAATTTTAGGTTCGCAACATCACTACTCGTATACTCTTCATGGAACACCTCTGACCAAAGACTAGTTTAGCTGTCTCAATCTTACTTCCTTGCTCTGAGTATATTACAACTCTTATCAGGTTCCCTTCCCCTAATGGTATATTATAGGGAATCCAGTTTTTCACCAGTAGGAGTATGATTAGCAAGAGGCCTAGTTTATTTAGCTATTAAGCTAGACCTATAAATGTATTTGAGTTTTAGGTTAATAACTTTTTTATGTGAAGGAAAAGAAAATATTACTTCCCCCTCTAGGGTTGTCACCCATCTAAAGTATAGAAAAAAAACACAATATGTTTAATACAGTAATGATTTGAAAATTAGGTACTACCTGACGTCATCAGTTCTAGGCAGGACATTTGGTCTCTCAACTGAGGAATGTAGATCCCTTTTTGCAGCCTGCAACTTCACATTACCCTTAATTCAGGATAAGAAGGCTTATAAGTCTCATGAGAACATCTTTGTTCTGTTAAACAAATAGGGAAAATTTTATTTTCTGTAGTAAAAAACATTTCCCTGCAAAAATTTTATTATTAAGAAATAAAGTCTCATCCAGTTTTGTCACTGTAAAATAAAACAGTTTTGTTAGAGCAAAACTATAATCAGGTAAATTAGCTTAATTTAAGTTATGTAGATTAATTAAAATCAGATAAATCTTATATCCCTTGTTTGCAGTCCCCTATTGCCTTAATAGGGGTGTTTATTTGTAGACACTTACTTATTATAGACCACGGCTTAGCTGTTAAGCAGCAATAAAACGTATTGCAGTTATAGTTGCAGACTGGTTATAGCTATATATTTGTTAAAGTGTCACTTGAATCAATTTATTAAATAATATCTAATTTATTTATTGAACTCTGAGAGGGTTATTTTTAATAACAAAGAGTTCTGTAATATCTGTGAGATTCAGTATTACAGTAGACGGCAACTGAAATAAATGTATCAGTTTTAAGTTAGATTCTGTGACAGAATATAATATAAATACTTGTTTCTCACAATTATCAACTGATAATAATTATTCTTTATAACACAGAACACCTTACGTTCTGCTACGTTAAATGTAAAGTACAATTTTTTCTCTCTGGAACAGAGCCATAAACAAGAGAGAACTTTTTTTTTATAAAAAGAAAACCAAAACATTCAATATTTTATTGTTCTTCTCAAGGATAGCAAAGCAAGCTCAAAATTTAATTTTTACTTAAAGGGACATAATTCTCATGTGCTAAATCACTTGAAACTGATGCAGTATAACTGTAAAAAGCTGACAGGAAAATATCACCTGAGCATCTCTATGTAAAAAAGGAAGATATTTTACCTCACAATCTCCTCAGCTCAGCAGAGTAAGTTCTGTGTAAAAAGTTATACTCAGCTGCTCTCAGCTGCAGGTAAAAATAAAAAAATGAAGAAATGAACAGCAGCCAATCAGCATCAGCAGTGCTGAGGTCATGAACTCTTTTACTGTGATCTCATGAGATTTCACTTAACTCTCATGAGATTTCATAGTAAGCTTCTTTTACCTGATTGGTGAAATAATATGAGAGTTCACGAGGCTCATCCTTTCAGCTGTCCCAGGACAGACACACTAAAATGCTGCTTAGAAATCCTTTACAATAGGAGGTGGCTACTGAGGAACTTTTGAGGTAAAATATCTTTCTTTTTTACATAGAGATGTTCAGGAGATATTTTCTAGTCAGCTTTTTACAGCTATGCTGCATCACTTTCAAGTGTTTAAAAATTTGGGTATTATGGCCCTTTAAAGGAGAAACTCTGTTTACTGCTTAAAAATATAAAATTTACGCTTAAACCTGATAAATGCTAATTATTTCAACAACAGCAAAAATAATAATTAATAGAGCCTTTGAATCTCAGCAGTGCCTCCAAACCAATGTTGTGAATATTATCATTATTATTATTATTATTATTATTATAAATATTATTATTATTTCAGTAGTGTACCCGCAAAGTGTATTATGTGTTTACACGCAATACATTTTATGGAACCTCTATATCATTCTGATAATGAAACTCAATATATATATATATATATATAATAGCTGTTACCAACTTTGCAGGGGCAATGTGTTGCAATTAAATAACACTCTGAATTATATCATTTGCAAAGGATAATAGATATAGAACCTGAATCCTTTTAGTTCTGATTAGTCTATTAATTAAACATAGACCAGATCAATAAACAAACTTAGTTTATTAACACCTTAAGGACCAGCGACGTACCCTGTATGTCACTGGCCTTTTTTTGGGACTTGATTGTTTTATAGCACGGTCTTGCCACCAGCGTTGAGACTGCTCTATTCCACAAAGCCTGCTGGAGGGAGTGCATTAATAGCGTGTTCTTGCTAGACTTGTGCTATTATGTCCTGAAAAAACCCTTAATGACCAGTGACATACAGAGTACATTGTGGTCATTAAGGGGTTAAAATAATTATTGGAAATAATAAGAAATATTTGAATAAAGCAAATCAATAAGCATACATCATTACAATGATTATCAGGTTAAAACTAATGAAAACAATCGATTTTATTTGCAGTAGCTTGCGTGTATAATAGAGAAACGTTTGTTATTTAAATTCTCAGCATAGTTTGGAATCAGGTAAACTAATAATCCTGGCAAACCATAAGAAAATGATATTATTACCAGATTCCTGATTGACCCAGTGTTATTGTCGACAGATAAGACCAGGTTAACAGGAATTACATAACAAAATATTTGTGATTATAAAGGGCAAACCAGAATTGATTAACTCACCAGATTCAATAATAAAACTTTGAATATAAATGTAAAGAGCATAAAACATATTAACAAAACTGTTTCATGTGGGTTTGTCTCATACTTATCAACATTGTGGGATCCTTCACTGGGGTTCACTGTAAAAAGACCCTCTTAGGTTACCCCTGGACCCTCTCTCGCCATTATCCTGACTTGTCTATCTGGTCGGCTTAGCCTCCCATCTCCTCTGGATAGGGTGTGGTCATCATGCATGCTCAGTGTGACCCCTTGTGCCGTCTGCTTGTGTCCCCTTCTGTCCCCTCTTGTGGGTGAGTGTATATTTTATGGAAAACATTTAACGCCACCCCCACTGATAAGGTACGGTTCGCATAAATGATTGGCTAACAGTAATTACAGATTAATTAACATTTTTGGTAATGAGCTAAGGTTTACCAGTCAGAATATTTTTCCCTCAGAAGATGGCACTCGTCACTAAGCTATAATAGACAAATATGTATTTTGTTCTGAAAAAAAAGTCAGTATCTCCATTTGACAGTTAACCAAGGTTGAACTCCACCAATGTTTATAGAAAAAGAGACTTACTGGAACCACTTATGAAAAACATGGGGATATTTGTGGATATTTATACCAATTATATAATGATAGGAATCATGCAGCTATGTTGGGGACCTTGAATATCATAGTAACTAAACATGGATTATTTTGATAAAGTACAAAAACTTCACAGTAAGCAATTATATACTGACTAGCAGCACTAGCTAATAGCCACATATTAATACTGAAAAATAATATATATGTGTATGAGTACCTGAATGTATAAGTAAATACACCTGATCAATTTTACACCTATGTAATATAGTAAGTGGTAAGAATAAGGGTTGGCGCTAACTGTAATCCTAAAAGCCTAGTTATAAAAACTACTCCTCCTTAGTAGTTCGAAATAGAGTTAATAATGAAAACTAGAGTTGAATAACTGGCGCTAAACAAATAGCTAGGATTACACTACCTAAGGGTATTATTAAATCAATACCTATATAGTAAATATCTGTGGTCAAATACAACTCGTGATACAAAAAAATAACATTAATGTGAATTAACCTAGAAATGACAAGTGCACTTGCTACTTAGTGTCAATCCTTAAAATGCAAATAATAAAACTCTGTGGTCTAATCCGTGCTGTGGTGTGGGCTAAAATCTAACAATAGCCTCAACTAGTATTATGATGCAGGCCAAAGGATACAATGTGTAAAAAAATTAATCAAAAAAAGGTGTTATAGCGGTCTGCTAAGTGGAACAATAATAAAATCTGTTAAAGTGTATAGGTGCCGGTTTATGCAAATAAATCTCTCTGACTAAAGTTTAAAAAATATATATATATTTAATACTAAACATTAATATATAAATGTTGCTGACTGTTATAAAAAATTAAAACACACACTAGGGACGTCTCCCTTAAGTGTAATAGGCAAGAAACAAATATTGGCTCCAAATAGAATGAAAATATCACACGTATGTCTGATATAACAAAGTTCCTGTATGATGGGAAAGTCACAGTTTTATAACTAGTAAGGTACCTTACTGAACTCGGAGTAATGGGAGCTGGCAGCTCGACCGTATGTTAATTCCTTGTGCTTTCTTCGGCGTCTGTGTTTGACGGGGTATTTCGCGGCTGAACAACAAGCCGCCCACTTTCGTAATGATTGGCGGTTTGGGCCACACACCCTTTCTTTGATAGGCCGGATGGATCCTCGTACTGAGTGAGTGTGACGGTACCTCTGATGATAGGTGTAGCAGTCTGGTCAATGTCACAACGTCACAAGGTGCCTGTGAAACTTAAATAAGGTGGAAGTGTTCCTTAAAAACTGCACTCCAAGCAGTATTAGCAGCAGGATAGGACAACTAGTGTTGGCGCTGATCAGATCCCTGGTCCTCAAGTGGCAGTTGACTTTGTTAGTCCACAAGAGGGGGCTGGATCGCAGCTGTTAGTCGTATAAGTCTCGTAGTGTCCCAATAGTAAAAACAAAATCACTGGAGTAAATTCTACGCGTTTCACCCCAGGAGGGCTTTATCAAGATACTCCAGGTATATTACACACACCTTTTAAAGGTGCTCCTTAGATCTCATTGGCCAGTTGATAACCAATCTTATTGGAGCCAATAAACACCACCTCTTTCTTCTTAAAGGTGGAAATTTGTAAATCTGTACACTTACATACGCTATATATATATAAAAAAAAAAAAAAAAAAAAAACCTATTAAATTTAACTAATTGTCAACGTTTTTTTTAAACATGGTTTAAATGAAATGGAAACCTAATCTATTATAAATAGAGGATATATAAGAGTGTGGTGCCACCTATATCTTATGGGCTAATCATATATTAACTTTGTGCGATAATACCAACTTTAATATCAAATATAATATCAAATATAATACTGGCTCTGATTCTTTCTTATTAAATAAGAACCCTAGAGAGTTATAAGTAGAACCAAACTGGAATAGTAAATAGGATATTATTATAAAAATGTGAAACATAAATGTTAAAACCTAATGAACAACCATATCTAAATGCTATATGTATTGGACATCTCAATAATAAAAATGTGTATTAAACAAAAACCTATGTCTATTATATAAAGTATATTTAAAAAAAAAAAAAAAATGTAGTACCTGCTAAATCTCTCAGGCTAGTAATATATTAACATTAATAATATCTGCTTGATTGTAAACTCTGATTCTTTCTAATAGACAAATACATCTATATGGACTGAATGATCAAGTGTGCAAAATCTAATAATGTGGTGGAAGGTTTAGTTCTATATAATGCACCCCAATATGGTGAAGATAGATGGTTACAGAAAATGGATATTTCTAATTCTGAATTAAGTCCCTGGGGTTGTAAGGTTTGTAAAGTGTATATAGTTTCAGATTCGATTTAAGTAGTTCTGTTTCCAAATTACCCCCTCTCCAATTCCTAGTTACTTTTTTGATACCCCAAAATCTAAAATCTGCCAAATTATTATTGTGTTTATCTTTAAATGTTGGTATAAAAATGCATCTTTTTTCCCTTTTTCTATTGTCCAAAGGTGCTCACGGATCCTTTCTCTAAGGCTTCTTGTTGTCTCACCAATATATTGTTTGTTACATGTACATTGAATCATGTATATTACTCCTTTGTCTTGGCACCTAATTGTACTATCTATTTTAAACTTTTCCTGTTTGTGTCGATTTGTATTCCTTAATTTTGTGACTGTGTTGGCATGACTTACAGTTGATACAGGGGAAGAAACCATTTAAATTTTCTCCTGACAGACTAATTTGTTTTTCCTTATTTTGTTCATTTTTGAACTCACTTGGAGCTAGGATAGTTTTAAGGTTCCTGGCCTTTTTATAGATGATATTAGGGTATGGGGGACTCTGTTACCAATAATAGGGTCGTTCTGCACCAAGTGCCAATGTTTATTCATGATTTTTTTCAGAGTCTTATAATCCTCATTATAATTCGTGATTAATGGTGTATTGATGTAATTGCTCTCTGAAACAACTGTCTTAGATTTATTTATATTTAAGAAATTCTTTCCTATCAATGGATTCAATATCTTTTTTGGCTTTAGTAATTAAATCTTTTTTATATCCCTTCTCAAGGAATTTTCTTTCCAGAAAATCTGCTTGTTCCAGATAGTCTGCATTATTTGAACAATTTCTACGTAAGCGGATGCATTGACTTTTTGGGACATTTTCTTTCCATCTTTTCAGATGGCAACTATCTGAATGTATCAGGTTGTTGCATCTACCTTTTTGAAGTGTGTTTTCGTATTTAATGAATTCTCCACTATTTCAATTCTAGATCAAGGAACACTATTTTTTCTTTACTTGTAATGTTAGTAAATTTTAAACCTAAAGTGTTACAGTTCATATCCGCCAAAAATTTTCTAGACATACGACATCTCCACTCCAAATCATTAAGATATCGTCTATATATCTTTTATAGAGCACGAGGTTTGCGCCAAGTTCATGGTCTCGGATAAAATTTTGTTCCCAATTACCCATGAATAAGTTTGCATAACTTGGCGCAAACCTCGTGCCCATCGCTGTACCTGTGATCTGTAAATAAATTTCCCATTAAAGGAAAAATAATTTTGATTAAGGATAAAAGTGATGCCATCTAATATAAATTTGGCCTGCTCTTTTTGTAGTATTTTGTCATTATTTAGATAATTCTCCACCGCCCTTATACCTTCATCATGTTTGATGCTAGTATAAAGTGATGATACATCACTTGTTATAAGATAGTAATTGTTTTTCCATTCTAATTTTTCTAATATTTGAAGTATTTCGGTTGTATCTTTCAAATAGGAAGGGAGAGTTCTAACATATTTTTGCAGGAATTATCTATATACTCAGAAAGATTGCAAGTAAGTGATCCAATGCCAGAGATAATTGGCCTCCCTGGTGGGTTATTAGGTCTTTGTGTATTTTTGGCAAATAGTAAAAAATGGGTATTTTCGGAAATTTTGGTGATAAATATTTGAATTCTCTGGCATTTATAATGCCTTTATCCTTTGCTCCATCTAGTAGTGAATTTAATCTATTAGAATATAAATTGTTGGGTCTGATTTGAGTATAGTGTAAGTGTTTTATCATTAAGTAGTCTGCTTGTTTCAATCAAATAATCATCTTTGTTCAAAATGACAACTCCCCCTTTATCTGCCTGTTTAATAACAATGTTTTTGTTCTTTTGTAAATTTGTATAGCTTGTTTTTCTTAACAGACAGATTGTATTTAATGTGTGTTGGGTGTTATACTTTGTATATCTTTTTGTACTAGTTGCTCAAAAAGTTCCAATTACTTCCCCGTTCATGTTTTGGATAAAATTTTGATTTTTGTTTTAAGTCTGTGTGTATATATTGAGAAGTTTGACCTAGGCTAATGTTCTGATGTACGGGTTTGAAAAGTTTCTTTCAATTGGATTCTTTAGAAAATACTTTTTTAGGGTCAATTTTCTAACAAACTGGCTATATTGATATGTGTCTGGAATTTATTCAATCTAGTAGATGGTGCAAGGATAAACCTCTGTTCAGAACATTATTTCTTCTTTGTTTAGTGTGGTGCTACTGAGATTGAAAATTCCCTTTGTCACTACTTCGTTCTCTTGTAGTCTCTTGTTCTCCCTTCTTCCTCTTCCTCTACACCCTCTCTTGACCTTTTTCTTGGACTTCTTTGTATTTTTGGTGCATCTCTTTCTAGCCTCTGTTCTAATCTTGGAGTTTCGGGGGCTTTTGGGCCTTGACATAAAAAATGATGATTTGGTGATTCAATGTCTCTTTGGGTTTCAATATTTTGGAATCTATTATAAGTGGGTATTTGCCAGGGGAATTGTCATATGTATGATTATAATTTTTATTCCTGGAATAGCTCCAAGAGTTATCGTTTCTCCAAGAATTATCATTTCTCTCATTCCTCCTATTATATCTATTACGTTCTTCCTGGGGAGCTTGATATTGGTTAGGATGATTATAGTTATTTCTTCTATAATACTGATTCCTATATGTATCCCCAATGTCATAATGTGTTTTAATAGCCATTGTATGTATTATCCATGTTAGACCTATTTTCTTTATTGTGATATGTCTTATTCCAATCTCGTCGTCATCTGGCTCCATATCATGCCTTCTATCTCTATTATATAAGGGTTTATTCCAATCTCTTCTATTATAATTGTCATTCATATGATTGGAATATTTTTGTTTATTAATAATCACCCCTATTTATTCTACTTTTTGATGTTGAGGTGTATAGGGACTCTTTGAATTGTGGAACTGGTTTTTATATTGATTATCATGATTCCTCTCAATATTAATATTGGTGGTTGATTGGCTAGAAGTTCCTGGTTGTGTATCTATATTAATCGGCTCTGTGGATTGTTCTAAGTAATCATTTTGGTCTCTTTTTAATTTTCCCCATTTCGTATTTATAGGTCTTTCCTAAGTTCTCCTAATTTTCTATGATGTCTCTTTGTCTGTCTTTGTAGTCTTTGTTCTCTTTTTTATCTGATAATTTGATTTTAATCTCTGAGATGTTATTCTCAATGTCTATAAGGATAATTCTCTAGATTTTTTAATAATCCCCATTAGTGTTATAGAAGCTTTTTCTAAGGTGTCTTCCCATTCTTTTTCAAACTGTGATTGTAACTCAAAGTTACATTTTTTCTTCAATCTCAAACCTCTTGGGACTATATTTGAGTCGATATATTTATTCATAAAAATAGTTCTGTTTTCTGTTTAAGTTCTTTCGTCATATATTTCTCTAAATCAAACATTTCATCTTTGATGTTAATAGCAAAATGTGTCTCATCATTTTTGATCATATAATTATCATTTAAATTTGCCAGGAGGTTGTCTCTGAATGTGAAACATATCTTCTTCCATATATAGAAAAAAATAAGTGAAGCTAATCTAAGGTTTTGTATATTATTGTATGTATTTTCCTATACTTAATAAATGTGTAAGATAGCTGTTGGCGCGCAACCCTAGCAGAAGGATAGAGAGGGTAACAGTAAGTGGTAAGAATAAGGGTTGGCGCTAACTGTAATCCTAAAAGCCTAGTTATAAAACTACTCCTCCTTAGTAGTTCGATTAAGTTAAATAATGAAAACTAGAGGTGAATAACTGGCGCTAAACAAATAGCTAGGATTACACTACCTAAGGGTAATATTAAATCAATACCTATATAGTAAATACTGTGGTCAAATAAACTCGTGATACAAAAAAATAACATTAATGTGAATTAACCTAGAAATGACAAGTGCACTTGCTACTTAGTGTCAATCCTTAAAATGCAAATAATAAAACTCTGTGGTCTAATCCGTGCTGTGGTGTGGGCTAAAATCTAACAATAGCCTCAACTAGTATTATGATGCAGGCCAAAGGATACAATGTGTAAAAAAATTAATCAAAAAAAGGTGTTATAGCGGTCTGCTAAGTGGAACAATAATAAAATCTGTTAAAGTGTATAGGTGCCGGTTTATGCAAATAAATCTCTCTATGTAATATAGCACAGACATTTGTGATTAATATGCATTATGAAAATGTTGAATGTTCCCGGACAATTGTCCTGACATAATCCCCCTCTCAAGATGAACTGTCTTGATTAAGTGAGAAAAGGTGATCTTGATAAATGTCCTGTTATCAGGTACACAGTGATTTAGTAACTGAATGGGAAAGAATTCAACATATAAAATATTTTGATATTTACTGGTGTGGAAGAATAACAAAGGTCAGTCAAGCAATGCCCACTTGTGTTTAAAGTCAATATCCCTTTAAGTGGTTGCAATGCTGCATCTCCAAGAAACAAAATAAAGTGTAAAGTTTACAGTTTCTTTCTCCAGACATCCACATAAACCAAGTTATTGTATAGTCTGTGGTTACTGTCAGGATTAAAGCACAAGATTGTTTCAGAACAACTTTATTTCTGTGTATGTATGTGGCCCAGGAGAATGTGTGCAGCAACTGTATATTAAGTTAATGTGCTAGAGCAGTGGTTCCCAACATGTGGTACGTGTTACCCCTGGGGTTACTTGGCAGACCGGTTGGGGGTACACAAAAATATTGTTGGTAATGGCATAAGATGTGGGGGGAGGGTCGGACGGGCACTCTCAATGGGTCATCAACTCATAACCATCGTGGAACTATGAAAGTATGGAGCGCTCAGCCGGAAAGTGACAAGTGAAGTCCTGGAATGGCATATAGGCAGATGGGAGCCCATGCACCTGAAATATGTGGACCGGGTGTGGATGACTCTGGTCCACATATTAATGATCACCCTGTGTCACCAGACACCTTAGCATCCTGCTCCACCCACCCCTGTGCACAACATTTTGACTGCAAGTGCGCAGTTAGAAGCGGCACTGCAGCAGCATAGCTGCGTGGGCACGTGTGGTAGAGCCGTGGAGGTTGCGAGTCACACAGGCGAGGCGGGTCTGCATCCCCAAATAAGTTATAGTCAGTGCCGGTAAGTAAAGTATTGCTGCTAGTGCTTGCTTGATTCAGATTGCTTCACTTCCAACTAAAAACTTCCATAGTGGCTGGGTGGTTAATATCGATCTGATCTCACAAATTTAAATATTTATTTTTATGAACATTACACTTTGACTCCCCCCAGGGCCGTGTTTAGGGGCAACCAGGCCGCTGCCAGGGGTGCCAGCCACACAGCAGGGCTCCTCCTGAGAATGAGATCTGAGCTTTAATCCTGTTGATACACGTACAGTCATATGCCATTCAGGTATAGCTTACCTCCCCTATAAAAAAAGCGCTTCCTTTATTTTGAGGGATGGGTGGGGGTAATGAAGAGAGGTGGTACTCATAAATGAAAAGCCTAATCAAGGGGTACGGGAGAGAAAAAGGTTGGAAAGCACTGTGCTAGAGGATTGGGCCTAGCACTTTGACAGCAAAAACTGTTTTGGTAGATTGAACATTATGGTTGTGCCTGTATCAGGCCTCCATTGTGTAGATAAGGTATTTGATAGACATCATAGATCGATGAGGAACACTTGGCACAGTATGAGGATGGCCCAGAACATGATGGTCCCTTTAATGGTAATCTCTATTTAGATAAAGCATCTGTCAGTTTAAGGTTGACTTCTATAAAATAAGAAATAGCACATTAAGTATATTTCTATAAAGTAATGTCACATCACATCTCTACTTGCTATGAGATGTGACCTGAATTATTTTTTTTTTATTAAACATACAACATTTTGTCATTACATCATAGTAATGCTTCACTTGGATGCAGTTTTCACATATTAAGTATGATCTTGTCATATCTGTCACTCTTTTTCCAGCAAAAATAAGTTGATACCTGGAATGAAATATAACAAATCATCCTTGGTTAATAAGCAGATTTGTGTCATTCCATAGCCCTTTAGCATATATATGTAAAATAATCATCTCTTAGAATAGTTTATTAATTTGCAGTTACATAGATACATGGTATATTAACTATACCACATGTTTGTTGTCATATTAGTTTGTAATACAGTTCCAAACAGGGGATTAGTATCAAGAATCACCCCTCTAGTAATTTCTGAGCAGTGTAACTATTAAAGTATAATACTCAGTTAAAATATTTGGTAAGAACCATTTTATCCTTTGGTTTAATTGAGCAAATAATTTAAGCAAGTTTTAGTTTAAGACTTACCTACAGCTTCATAGTTACCTTCAGTTTGATCGCCTACTTACTTTAGTCTAGTAAACAAGACTAACAAGTCATGTTTGACCCTGGACTAATTTAAGTTCCTAAAGATCAAGAGAATTTATGTTATCAGCTATGCCTTAACTTTATTAGCTTCTTTTAACAGGTTTACCCTATTCTAGGGAGCCTTTTCAGTTTTGCACTGTTAGACTTTTGAACCATATGCACCCTATTAAACTTAGGCAGGGTATTCCTTTTTTTTTTTATAAACTTTATTTATAACAAAGGATTAACAGTACATAAATTTAATTGTCAAATAATTGCAGGGTATAATATAACACAGAGACAATAGAAGGAAAAAGGGAATATAGTGCAACAAATACAAGTCTGTCATTTGAATGTCACAACAGGGATACCGCATACACAAATTAATACATTGGTTATGCTGAGTATGAAGTAACAGTGGTGGAACACGTCCTCCGATATCAGTAGTGTTTAAAACACTCTCTTCCCTACTGTGCTTATTTCTTCCCTTTCCTTCCCCTTTCTCTTTTTTTTTCCTTTTCAAATCCTTCAATATTTTGATTAAAACTAAGCGAAAAAAGTTTTTTGGGACATATTGCATACAATTAATTCTGCCCACATAGATAGAAGGTACAGACCTAAGCAGCGCATAATAGCCGGGATAAGGCAAACAATAAGTACTCAACCGAAATATCAACTGGTCACACAAAAAAAAATAAAACAAAATAAACAAATATAAAACAGAACACACACAAAAAAAAAAGGCAAACACCCTCTCACCTCCCGAAGTCCCTCACTCCGTGACCCCCACCCAATCTCCAGGAAAATGCCCTGCCAAGATATTTGTCAAAACAAATTCGGACTCCCTGAATGGTTTGATCATTTTTTTTATATGCTGGAGGTAAAGATCTTATGAATTTCTCCCATTTTCTGAAGAAAGCAGGCAAGTATTGATCATGAGGGAAGGGCATGTTAAACTGTTCTGCTGTGAATTGGGTAACTATGGCCGCTTTTAGTTGAGCCAATGTATGTGCCGAGCGTGCCTTCCATAGTTTAAGGATAAGATTATGCCCCGTTAATATTATTGTATTTATAAGGCGATAATTTTTTTAAGTCCTTGATATCTCACCAGAAAGAAAATCTCAATGGAAGATAGCTCATGCTCTAGTTTTAAAACCGTGGTCATCCAGTATGAGATCTTACTCCAAAATTGTAGAATTTTTGGACAACCCCACAAGCAATGGAATAGGTCTGCATCCATTATCGAGCATCTAGAGTAAAGAACCCTTGCATTGTACCATTTAGATAGTAATCCTGGGGTAAAATACCTCTTAAGCCCAATTTTTATCTGAGATTCTCTCCAGGTAGTAAGGACCCAACTCTGTTGAATGATTTTAAAACTTCCCACAATGGTTTGCTCGTCTATACCAGGAAATTGAGCAGACCATTTAGTGACCATCTCGCCGACCTGCAAATCCGAAGAGTTCTGGATTGCAAGTAAGTATAATGGGGAATTTTCAAGTATCCCCGAGGCATACAAGGATATCCTGGACTGTAGTTCACCCAAGGACCAGTTATTTCCGAAGTTCTTAAGCAACTCCCGAAGAAAATGCCTAACTTGAAGATATGCATAAAATTCCTGAGCCCCTAGATTAAATTTTTTGATATTTCAGCAAAGGTTAGTAGATATCCATCAGCTCCCAAAAATTGACTCATGGCTTTTAAGCCTTTCAAGTCCCAATCTTTAAATATCTGATTTGATAGTCCAGGGCAGAAATTAGGGTTACCGCATATGGGTAGATATTGTGAGACATATGGTGAGTACTCCAACTCTGTACACAGCCTCTGCCATGCAATTATGATATTCCTAAAAGTGGACAAACAGAATATATTTGAAGGAAGGGAGGTCACTGGACAATGCAATAAAGCATTCAAGTTAAAAGGGGCCACTAACCGCGACTCCCACACAAAAGCAGAAATCTGATCTTTACACGTTATCCAGTCCAGCGCAAATCTGGCTAGGATCATTAGATTATAAGTCTGGATATTAGGGAGTGCGAATCCTGCTGCCAACTTGGAGTTCATGAAGGCAATGGGAGGCAATCCGTGGTTTGCCACCTCTCCACAAAAATCTGGACCAAGCGCTATTATACATAGCAACATCCTTTTTATGCAAAAACAAAGGGATATTTTGGAAAATGTACATAAGTTTAGGAAAAATGATTGATTTAATTAATATTACACGAGCAGATAACGAAATAGGCAGCAGAGTCCATTCTTCCAGCATTTTTTTGCAACACGTAATCCCAAGCCCGTAATTTAATTTATACCAGTCCTCTGGGTTCCTAGATATATGACCTAAATAAGTGATCTGAGAGACTTCCACAAAGGGGTGCTTCACACACACATAAAGGCTTTCTATAGAGCCACATTAATTCCGATTTCAGAGCGTTAACCCTGAATCCGGAGATCTCGCCAAACTCATGGATAATATCCTGAAGGATTGGCAGAGAGACCCTAAGATTAGAAAGACATATCAATAGGTTGTCCGCATATAATAGCAGGACCAATTTCTCACCATCCAATGAAATGCCTTCAAGCTCTTGACGTAATCGTATGGCCAGAGGTTCCAAACTGATGTTAAATAGTAAGGGCGAGAGTGGACACCCCTGCCTGGTCCCTCTATGCATAACAAATCGTTGGGAGGTCACATTATTAATGATGACCGAAGATGTGGGGTGCTATAGATTAACCTAATATAATTGTGAAAAAACCCGGAAAGACCGAACTTATCTAGGGTAGAAAACAAATGATCCCAACTGACCCGATCGAAGGCCTTCTCTGCGTCGACCGTTAGGATAGCCTTGTCTAGGATCTCGTTGGAGTAGAAGCCATATAATTGTTCCAAAAATACTCAATGAGCACTAACAGTTTCCTCGTATTTCTCACAGGGTTCTGACCTGGCATAAATCCAGATTGGTTCTCATGAATTAAGTCCCCAATATAAGGTTTCAATCTAGAGGCTACAATGGCCGCTAATAATTTGTAGTCGTGTTAAGGACTGAAATGGGTCTGTAAGAGCTTAAGCTCAGGGTCCTTGCCCTTTTTTAAGATTAGCGTAATATTTGCGGCTGCAAAAGAAGGCGAACACTTGGTATTATCCGAGAAATAGAAATTAAAAAGCCTAGTCAAAATAGGAATCACCTGGGATTGTAACATTCGGTAGAATTCTATAGGGAATGAGTCTGGCCCAGCTGCTTTGTTGGATTTGGTGTTCTTGATTGCTAATATAATCTCCTCCTCAGAGATAGGGTTAATAGAATCTCTAGCTTCCGGCGACAATCTAAGGGTCCTAATCTTCGACCAAAATTCTCTTTTCTGTCCTAGATTAGGGGATCTGGTTTGTACAAGTCTTGAAAAAATTCAAAGAACACACGTTCAATGTCAGGGTGACTCGTATATCTTGTTGTGCCATATTTAATGGCAGCGATTGCATGCCTAGGTGAGGATTTGGCTATTCTGGCTAAGAATTTAGCTGATCTACCTACAAATCCGCTATATCGGGCTTTGGTTCTAAGCTCTTCTTGGGAGCTATTCTGCTTGATATGCATTTCCCGAAGTGCCTTGGCCCTTACATAGGCGTCTCAATGTTCTTTGCTAGAGTTGTTTAGATATGTTCTGAAAGAGTTTTTTACTTGGTTAGCGAACTGTCTAGCCACCTGACCACATTTCTTCTTCCAGTGTATCGTGTACACTTTTCCCCACGTAAAACGGCTGAGCCTCCCAAAACACTTGAACTTTATCCAGATAGTTACCATTATTTTTAAGATAATCCGCCCACTTAGATCGTAGCCAATTTTGGAAGCTAGCATTGTTACTTAAAAATCTAGGAAAATAAATATAATTGTTTCCTGAATTCCGACTACTAGATCTGCAGCTCAACGAGATGGCCGCGTGGTCGGATATAACTATGTCTTCGATTTTAGTCCCCCAGTCCCATCTTAGTAGCGAGTCGGAAAGGAGGAAATAGTCGATCCTGGAAAATGCTTGCTGGCTTGAGATAAGCATGTATATAGCCGCGCGTCCTGGTTCTGTACCCGCCAAATATCCACTAGACCCAGCTGAGAACAAACTTTTGGAAAATGCGAACTTTTCTACCCCTGCTGTTGAGGGATCTTTTCTTAGAGCAATCTAATGTTGCATCTGCTGTCAATTAAAATCACCGGCAGTAATTAAATTCTGCCCTATGAATCTATGTAACCTGACCATTAAGGCCACCCAAAAATTCTGATCAATTTGATTAGGACCGTAAATATTACACAGTATATTTAATCTTTTGGATCTCAATCTCAAAGATCAAAAATCTACCTTCAGGGTCCGTTTCAGTATTAATTATTTGATAATCCAATTTTCGATTCAATAGAATGGCGACCCCCCTCTTCCTGGTTGTGGAAGGTGCGGCAATAACCTCCCCAACCCATTTAGATCTATGTTTAGGAATTTCTGGAGGTTTAAG